>NC_135498.1:207705280-207992929 GCF_052857255.1 Amblyomma americanum
TGCTCCAGTGCTGTGCGAGATATGCTTGTCAGCGATGAAACGAAGGATTCAAGAAACATTTACTTGCCTACATGTGAGAAAGGTGTGCCGCTGCGTAGACGACTGCCTACCTTGCCTTCTTACAACAGGTGCAACCTGGGAGCATAGTGACTACCACTAGTAAAATCCTACTCATATACAGCTCATAGCCAGGTGAACTCAAGTTCACCTGCGTGTTTCCTGTTGACAACGCGATGCAGTTTTAGATGTCATCGTTAGGTTTTCTGAGTCACATGTGGGCTGGAGGTACCACGCCAGGTCCAAGAAAAGCGCACTACCTTTCCATAGCGCTAAAACGGGCTGTAGCTAGCACTAATCATCAGGAAGCTCTTAGTAAATCTTGCCCGCACATTTTGATTGGTTTGATTTGATTTATGGGGGTTTAACGTCCCAAAGCGACTCAAGCTATGGGGGACGCCGTAGTGAAGGGCTCCGGAAATTTCTACCGCCTAGGGTTCTTTAACGTGCACTCCCATTGCACAGTAGATGGGCTTCTAGAATTTCGCCTCCATCTAAATTCGACAGCCGCAGCCGGTATCGAACCCGCATCTTTCGGGTCAGAAGCCGAGAGCCATAACCGCTGAGCCACCGCAGCGGCCCGCAGCTTTTGAGCCAAAGCTTCGTTGACTTCCCTTAGTAGCCCTGGTTGTCTAAGTGCGTTTATTTCCAGCATTTCTGAAAGCCTGCTTTACAAAACAAGAAGCACAGACAAAAAGCGAAGCACGAAAGATGCACGGAAGAAGCAAAGCGCGAAGCGAACAGCCAGGCTTTTCCGCATTTCCACAGGCTGTCGCACAATATTAAGAAGATGGCAAGTAGATATGAAATCAACGTGGTTTTTCAGCCCGTACAAGCCCGACACAAGGTACACAAAATGCAGGAGCAATCTTATCTATGACATCCCACTTACTTCCAATGGTTTTTACAAAGTACAAACGTGAAGATACAATAAAGATAGAGCATTTAAGAACACAAATTTAACGTAAAAATATCTCCGGCGGTTTCTTCGCATACCATTATAACAGTTGTGATTGTAAGCCGCTCTTCAGGAAAACCAAGTTTTTTGAACAGCCTGAAGACAAACTGAAGCCAAACATTATCCACGGTTTTCTTATCCCTAAAGCGTAAGGGAAGTGTGCCAGCACACCCTCGGCTTCCCGCTTTGATAAAAGAGCTGTAGTATCTGCACGGACACTTGTAGGTTGCTTCTTTTTTGGGGATGGTGATTCCTCCCTTCTTTTCTGCGATTTTCATGTGTGTTGATTACCCATCGACTGGGATCGCTTTTTTGTCATTTTTGACAATGCTTTGCTCCGAATGGTTTTAACTCTCTTCACTGGTGCCTTGTTGTCGCCTTTTTCTTCTCTTTTCACTCAACATGGCTAAGAGGTTTAGGATTCTGCAGTGATAAACACAGGTTATCTGATGTTTATTACAGGTTATGAGCCAATTTCATAGCAATTTTCTTGTTTTTGTTTTGCTGTGTAGAACTGAGGCGCGTGCGGTTAGTAAGCAATGAATGCACGGCGAAATATACGTTCATCGCTTCATCGTATGGTGGATGTTGGGCATGGGCGATGGTTGTACCTTAAAATATGTCGCTGTGAAGCAAATGAATCAGTTGGTAGTCAGCGCCCGTCTTGCAAGTATTCCTTCTCATTGTCCACTCCATCTTTGCGATGTTTCGGACAGTTCAAGGAAAAGGAGGCATTCATATGACTTCTTAAAGGCAGGACCTGTGGCTCGTCTAATACAACTCTGGGTCCTTGTCAGTTTAAGAACTAGGGTTTTGCGCTTTCGTTGAGTTTTAATCTCTTACATAATATTGGCCGCTTGTTCTTACCACACACGTGCTGCAGGTGCGATCTCTTTGTGGCGGTGAAGAGAGATCCGGCAGCTTGACTCTCATCAGCATGGCAAGCCTGCCGTTCGTAGTCCAGGCCGCTGTACTAGATGTGGCTGGCCGTTCAGAGACGAGTGTGAGCCTCCAGTGCCATGCCCTGCTTCATCACTTGGAGTCACTCTTTCAACCCGGAAACCAGTAAGCACCTAGGCATTAGTATGGGGGTAACTGTGCAGATGCACAGCAGAAATCACACTGGGCTTATTTTTCTCCAGAACAGCAAAAAAGAAACAACTGAAAGGTAGCTCTGCTTTTCTGTGCCTGACGCGGCAACTGTTTTGCATTCAACTCGTACGACCTCAGGGACCTTGTATAGACCTCAGGGACCTTGTATAGACGACTAATAAGAGCCGGCTGCAGAAAGTTTTGTGCATGAAATATGTGCCGAGAAATACAACACATAATTTATTGAAAAGAAATATTTTATTACTATTCTCTCACACCACCCAACGAACCCTCGCTATTTTTCTGAAATGGCGCTTTCATTCACGACAGAAAATTTAAATGAGCGAGTAATCGCTCAAGAAGTGAGATTTCCCAGACCCGGCTTACGTGTTCTAGAATATGAGCAATAGCGCCAGTGACAGAGAGCGTGCCTGTCTCGCTAAATTAATGCCTAAACTGGAGTCAGCGCAACCCAAGCAAGCCGCGCGAGTCAGAGATTGCGGTGGACAGCGCGTCAACACGCAGCGCGTCACAGACACCACTCGCCCAGCCTCCTTCTCAAAGGTAAGAAGCCCCTAGCACTAGCCTCTTTGGAGCAAGGCAGCTCTATTCTAGGTTCACTATAGAGAAGCATGCTCGCTAGTTAGGGAGGCCGCAAAGGCGCAGTCTGTCTCCGTATTTTTACTGCGGCGCGCTTCGCCGGCGAGTGGCCGCCGGTCCGGCGTTTCGAACTATTCTGTGAGCGCCTGTACAATGGTCTCATGTGTACAGCTGAGAAACTGCACTCTAGCTTCAGGCATTGTTTCCTATTATAATGCTGGAGAATTTTCTTCTGTATGAAATATCTGAGCCCCCTTACTTGCGATTGTAGCGAGCCTGGCGGATTCGTTTTTCGTCGATTGCATTGAAACATGGCGCTTTTTTTGCAATCGATCGTTGACTGGTGCGATAAATGGCTCAGGCACTACTCCACATAAACATCACAAACTAAAAGCTAGGGTTTTTATGAACTTCAGTTTCTTTACTTGTGTACTGGAAGGTTGCATAATAAAGTACAAGCCCACCGTTCGAGACGAAAAGGGTTGACTAGATTTGGGCGCGCATGACGGAAGCCAACTGTTACCGAAACCAAGGAGCATAGCGGTTCCTTTTTGGACGTTACGAATGAAAGATGAAGATTGTCCTGAGAGTTTTTGTTTTCTACGATGGACCTACCGGCCTCATGCTTGTGCCGAAATCAGTTCCACTGAATCGACATTAATCATCAGTTCATGGTATGGCACTTTTTGTGCGACATCAAACGCGGCCTGACACCAACAAATAACTTTGGCGTTGCGATTAAAGCGGCCATAATGTTGGACCACTGGCTAAAGTAGCCCTTTAAAGCCTGCGAGACAGAGCGCTACGCAGCGGCAGTGCGAAGAAGGTTCCCCCGACCCCCGTAGAAGAGAGTGACCGAGAATCAAGCGATTATCTTTGTTCGATCCAAGGTCACCACGCTTTCCAAGGATAAAGCCGTAGTTTCGAAAACAACGTTGAAGCAACACGTCGCACTGAGTGTCCTCCAGGTACAGGGCAGCGGGTCAACCGATCAAGCGTCATCGTCGCCGTAGTTGCCGAGGGTACCAAGCGAGTTGAAGGCAACATTCTAGGAAACACATTGTTGCTCTTAGACAGAGGTATCGACGTCCCAAGATGGATTGCCATTTTTTCGGAATATACGAGCTCAGGCGCTCGGGACGAACTTCTGCGAAGATTGCTGACACATCATCGCAGGCATCGCAATTGCTTTCTTGAGAGAACTAGCCGACATGTCAGACGTCTTCGCCGTGCTTTTTACATCCATTGAGGGCTCGTCTAACCAAGACCACATGAACCCTTTGACTTAAACCCAGCAATGCGCCGGAAAAGACAACACCAGAACCGCAGCCTTCTTCAAAGTTAGAGCGAGTGCTTTTTGCAATCGCAAAATGTCCAACAAACGCCGATATCTAAGCGCCACATTTTAACTCACGAACACGCTAGAACATTGTGTCAAAAAGCCTGAACATGTATCGTCGCGAGAGCGCCAAGCACTCCAGGACAAAGTGGAAGAAATAATCATCCACGACTTCGTTCTGCCTTCTAACAGCCCTTGGGTTGTTAGAACAAAACACAATCTAGAAAGCCGGCCAACGCGTTCCATCTTTTCATCGTACCAAAGGCGGTGTCATGAAAACCATATGCCAAAACAACTCACTAACGACAAAAGGTAAGTCAGTAGGGCAAAATCACAAAGTAAAACGCTGTTAAAGACACTCGAAGCGAGGATTAGGCCAGTTGAAAAAAAACAGCCACGGATTTTCCGCGGGGTAACAGAGACATGAGGTACAGCAAAATCAGTCGATCTAAGAATGTTATATTTTTTGTTCAGCAGTAAAATTAAAGGACCGCTAATGCATTTGTCACCAGTGTCAGTAACATGATAGACCTCAATTCCTTCTTTCTGGAGTTTACATTTTGCATGTGGTAAAATTGTGGCATTCTCAACAAAGGTTTGCATTTGTGTCACAGTATGCTTGGCAGGCGGCGTCATTCGTTTGTTGTATCTGGACAGCAGTAGGGGTCAAATCAGCAATTATTGGTTAAGAAAAAAATTCAAGAAACAGAGTGGGCTCTGTTGAAAACAGGGATGCTGACAAAATAGGCACTGGGATCATAGAGGATCTTTAAGTAGGAAATTGCCAAAGAAAATATCTATGATAATTGTAAGGGAAGATCTTTGTTGTTTGAGGCCAGGACGGGAGTTTTGCGGACTAAGACATTAAGAGCCAGGTACCACGAGATAGACACGTTGTGCGTTGCGTGTGGAGAGGAGGAGGAAGCGGCTGAACACTTGATACTTTTCCGTAAAGGTCTTAACCCTACAGTGGAAAGCAGCGGGGCTGATTTATCCAAGGCATTGGGGTTTAGGGACGGGGAAGAGAAAGCAGATATTAAGCGGGTAGAACTAACCAAGCGAAGGTTATGTGATTGGTGGCTAAAATCAAGAAATGAGTAAAATTTCGTAAGTCATGGCTAGGTGGCTTGAGTCACCGCCCGATTTAAAGGGTTGAGCCTTATCCATCCATCCATCCATCCATCCATCCATCCATCCATCCATCCATCCATCCATCCATCCATCCATCCATCCATCCATCCATCCATCCATCCATCCATCCATCCATCCATCCATCCATCCATCCATCCATCCACCTTCTATCCGTCCGTCCGTCCGCCCGTCCATCCGTCCGTCCGTCCGTCCGTCCGTCCGTCCGTCCGTCCGTCCGTCCGTCCGTCCGTCCGTCCGTCCGTCCATCCATCCATCCATCCATCCATCCATCCATCCATCCATCCATCCATCCGTCCGTCCGTCCGTCCGTCCGTCCGTCCTACTGTCCTTTTATGTTCAAGAAGTTCGTCGTTGATGCCCTTTCCCATTTGTATGATGTATATGCGATCACAGTTAAGAGGAATGCTATGCACAACATTGGTGGCGCATTCGATGTAACATTTTTCATTCCTCTTTCTCCATGACTCTCACTTCCTGGGCAGGACAGTGCAAATATTAGACAGCTTACGGGGGCGGAGAAAAGAACCTTCACATCACATCTGTGTCCTAACTTCTTCAAGTTGTGAGAAAATATATGGAAATATGGAGTGACCTTCATTTGCTGTCTGGGAACTGATATGCTCAAAGTATTCCTGTTACCTTTTTTTGCCTTGTGTAGAAGACTCACTGTGACACTGCTGACGACGACGTTGGGGTAACCTTCTCTCTCGAGACGGGCGATCTGGTTTCCGAAGCTGTCTTTCCTACGGTGTGGCAGCTGTTGTTGAGCGCTTCTCGAAGATCTGCCGCTATGATTCCACGTTTTATCAGTTAGGGTGGTTGCTTTCAAACGAACGAATACTTCTTTTGCGGATTGACTTATAGCAGAGACCTTATCAGAAATTATCCAAGCCTCCCAAGCAAGCAAAAGTTTTAAATGCATTAGTTTCAGCCTGTTTTCCTTCCTCCACATGTACAGAGGTCTGAATCCAATGCTTGGCTTCATTTGTGTGACATTAGTTTCCCGGAATATTGGTAAAATATAAAACTAGCGGAGCGGTTCTGTACGGTCTCAGGCCTCTTTAAGGGGGGTCTCACAACATAGCCGCGTATACTGAGTACGGTCTTACTATTGATCTGTACGCTGCCAGTACAAGTACTTCAGGAGCGCCGCGAAGAATCCGAGTGACGAGGGCAAGCATAGCAGCTCTCTTTAGTGGTACGATTAATATACTGAGTAAAAAGACCTTCCCAGGGAAGGACGCCCTTGTTCCCGGACTTGCGGGACTCTTTTGGAATATTTAATTAACGACTATGTACCTCGTGCTCAGAATGCGCTTTCCTTTGCTAAATGGTACGTGTTTAAGGCTTCTTCTCATCTGTTAGAAAGGTGATACAACCAAGATCTTCCCGGTGTAATTTCGTGTCACTGTCAGTACTCACTGGCCTGTATACTGCAGTCATCCTTGCATAATCTGACAGTAGAAGAATTATCAGATGTGATTTAAATGATGGAAATCAGAAAAAATAATGGGCCCAGTACCGAACGTTCTGCAACCCTGGAAGTTACTTCCACAAATCTATGTTGTTTCTCTCGAGAACGAGAGATTTTTTTCTGTTATTAATGTATTCTTAAATCCGCATTCTCAACTATTTTCTTCAATGCTGATAGGTGAGAGCTTTTGCCTTAAGAACTCTCTTTCTTTCCCTCGTTATTTCTTTCTTTCTTTCCTTCCTTCCTGACTTATCTTTCCTCTTTCTTTTTCTCTCTCTCGTCCTTTATTTCTTTCTCTCACTCTCTCCCTATCTCTGTTTCTTTCTTCCTTTCCTTCCTTATTTGTTTCTTTCGTTCTTTACCTCCTTGTTCATTTCTCTCCTTTCTTTATTTGTTGCTTCGACATCTGCCTAAGAGGGGGCTGAAGCTAAAGGGTCAATGTCGCCTGACGGGGCCGCAGCCCCCTGCCACAAGACTAACAAACGCGTTTAGTGTAAAACGGTGTCTTAAAATATACAAATATGTATCAGCTCGTAATCTATTCCCAGCCGCAGTGGGAAGATCAGGAAAAAGCTCTACTGATTGGGTGGTACATGACAGGTGAGTGAAACCCGTGTTTGTTCTAGAAGAAAAAAAAATATCTTGTAGCTTTTTCATCACATTACTGTTTGCTATGTGTAATGACCATGTGCAAAAGCATTTTGTTTTCAAAATTTATTTAAAATACTCACTGAAGCAATTGTCTTTCTCTGTAATATGAATTAATTCTTTTCCTTCATGTGAGACCCTCGCTTTTAAGGCACGTACTTTAAAGGCACACACTTTTATCGTAGCTTTACAATGATTTTGAACTGTTTATAGCCTTTTCTAGTTCTGAAGAGTGATCCTCTTTCGCCATGGTTATATTTTTTCATGCTGCCGACTAAATTGCTTTATACAGGGCTGAACTACGGCAGGATTGCTTTTATAAATGTGATATAAGCGATAACCCTTCTTTAAAGCTTTTTCACACCCTATTGATCCAGGGCTTATTACTTTAGAATTGTGTTGCATATAGTTACAAAGAATGCTTTTGAGTGACATTAGATAACACGTTTCTAAAAATAGCCCAGAAGGTATCGATGTCTTCCTACTGGATTTTATCAACATATTAATGGAGCGTTTCCTGTAATCCATTTTTAATTATTGCATAATAATCTATACATTTTCATTTCAGCGTGTCCAATTGCCTTGAACACGCTCCTGACTACTCCTGCTGCTCCGCCATTTGGATACGTCTTCGACGCCATTGCCATTCCACTTGCCCACTCCCGACAACTCGCCTCGCATACCTCCTTGCAGGAGTTCTACAACCGCCGTCAACGCATAGTCTATCTTTCCTAGCTCCTTCGTTTTGCTTTGGTCCCCATCTTTCCGCGTCGGCCCCTCAGAAAAACTTCTGTCCCGTTATGTTGGCCCGTGCCGTGTCCGGCGCCAGGTGACAGCCGTCACTTACGGGATCGTTCCGCCCTTCCCGGATGCCACCTCCCGCCAGCGTCAACTTGATGTTGCGCATGTCTCTTGCCTGAAGCACTACATCTGGCCGTGCCCAGTTCCGTTCTCAAGCACACCGTGACGGTGTTTTTCGGCCTGGCGGACGTGCAACGAATTATCCCTGTGAAGCCGACGCAGATGAAGTGCCTGGTTGGTGCGCGTGCTTTGTCCGGTGCTCGCTGTGATCTGTGTTCTTTGCCCTGGTCGTCCTTGCCTCAGACTAGCCTTTGAGCAACGTAACAATATTATCCATTTAATATTGTTCGAAAAACTTAGAATCTCTGAGTGACCACAAATATCTCGGCGTATACATAACAGCTAATGCCTAATAGAATCGGCACATTGATTTTGGTGTGAATAACGCGCTACACACTAACAAAACGAAAGCGCGCTGGTCCTGTGTCCCCCGTTCCAGTTGTCGTGTTGTGAGTGTGTAGCGCGTTATTCACACCAAATGTACAACCAACTAGCACACACTGCTGCTTTGCCTACATTGATTTTGCTGCATCAAAATCAATGCATCATGTTAAATTTTATCGAAAGAAGCGAGAAACAATTTCCTGCTGAAAAAGAGAGACTTTTGCACTAGACTTCTGCAAAGTATGTTCTTGGATAAGTATGCAGAGTGTGATGTCCCTGCGCAGTGACTAACATTCGTAAATTACAAATAATACAGAATAATATAAGCTGTTCTGTTTCTAATGCCTACTAGAGTATCTCTGCGCAACTGCTGTAAAAACTCGCTTGTCTGGGATCAACTTGAAATTCGCGAACAAATCTCTCGTTATAAATTATTTCGCAACCAGAAATTTTAAAACAGGTGTCAAGCCCGCTGAGAACATCTTGAGAACCGATTAAATGTGATCACTTTTGGATCATATAAACTGGGTCAAGGAAACCTACAGCGCAACAAAATTTTTCAAAATTTCACTTTCTCTCGAAGTATTAGGGTGTAGAATAGACCAGTGTGTGCCTTTAGGAACGGTTACATGAAATGATTAATTTGATATTCTGCTAACTTCTCAGTGTTAGCGAAGCGCTAAATAAAACGATTGCTTACGTGCTCGCTATACAGTGTTGTGCGTTTTTATCGTGAACACTTAAAAAAATTTCCCCGCCTCAACCGCGCCCCGCCGCGGTGGCTCAGTGGTTAGGGCGCTCGACTACTGATCCGGAGTTCCCGGGTTCGAACCCGACCGCGGCGGCTGCGTTTTTATGGAGGAAAAACGCTAAGGCGCCCGTGTGCTGTGCGATGTCAGTGCACGTTAAAGATCCCCAGGTGGTCGAAATTATTCCGGAGCCCTCCACTACGGCACCTCTTCTTCCTTTCTTCTTTCACTCCCTCCTTTATCCCTTCCCTTACGGCGCGGTTCAGGTGTCCAACGATATATGAGACAGATACTGCGCCATTTCCTTCCCCCCCACAACCAGTTATTATTATTATTACTCAACCGCCGGCTCATTTGCCGTGAAACTGCACACAGAGCATGCGTATTATGGTAACTTTTGTATCGTAGCATGTTTCACAACGGTGCTTACTTAGTTGAGCCGTGCATGATGCGAAAACGTAATCGTCTACGTAGAGATCGGAAACCAAAACCCGCAGACGACGCTTTTTCGCTGAAGGGCGGTGGTGGCGCCATCTGTTTTGGGCAGTGGAAATCGTCACTACAAGGCCGCCGAGGCGAGCATTGCAAACAATATTCTTTAAAAGGTGAAGCCTCGTTAAATCATTTGTTCTGATATTTTTCCGCTTAATTAGTCGAAAATGTTGTAAGCGCTTCAGTAGAAGCAGACTTTGATTGTTAAACATTTCATTCGCCGGGAAGAGCTTGGCAAGAGGTCGCGTTAAGTGGTCGAGAGTACATAGCCCTCGACGACTTTGTCAGCCCACTCCACCGCCAAAACTTGCGTTCTGGGGTCAGAGCTAGCCAGCACGGTCTCCCACCGCTCGAGAGAAGGAGCTGTAACTAGATCACCCGGAGGTGGCTCTATTTTGCAGTCCCACAGGATGTGATCGTAGGTAGCACGTTGGCCACAGTGTTTGCAGTTTGGGTTGTAAAGATCTGGATAAATGTGCGCGAGGAGTGATGGGGTGCGTATCGATCTCGTCTGTAGACGACGCCACGTAACCTCTTGTTCTTTAGTAAGTCTTTTGTCTGGAGGGGGGAAAATTCTCCTCTCTAGTTTAAAATGATTGGTGAGATCATGATATGTGATCATTGAGTCCTTCGTGAAATTCAGGGAGCCAGACTCATCCACTGCCCGGTCGACGAAACCTCGGGCTTTATTGTGGGCTGCCTCGTTCCCCGGATTCCCCGAATGGGCTGGGACCCATATCAATTCGGAATAATTTGGTGAGAATTTGGTTGCGGTAAGGATTCTAAGGGAGGTGTTTGTAATTCGCCCTTTAGCGAAATTATTGATACCCATTTTGGAATCGCTGAGGATGATGCTCCCTTGGGTATGTGCTAGGGCGAGGGCTATAGCCGCCTCTTCTGCCGTTTCAGAGGATTTCGTTTTGATTGTCGCCGAGACGATGTGGTCACCATTCTCGTTCACAACCACAACTGCAAAGGCATTGGTATTTTTGTATTCTGCCGCATCTACATAAAGTGTTGCAGCGCACTGTCTGTATTTCTTATGTAAGGCTTTGGCTCGTGCTTGTCTTCTACCCTCATGGTGTAAGGGTTGCATGTTTTTGGGGAGTGGTTTGATTAGTAGGGCCGTCCTATAGGCGCGGGGTAAGTGTACTTTAGCATCGTTATTCGTAGGTTGAAAGTTAATTCCGAGCCTGGTAAGAATACTCCTGCCAGTTCTGGAATTGGCTAATCGCGCTGTTTGAGCCATTAAATTGGCTTCTTTCAGTTCATTGTAGGTGTTATGTATTCCTAACCTCATAAGCCTTTCGGTTGAGGCATTTAGTGGGAGTCCTAACGCAGCCTTATAGGCCTGCCGTATCATTCTATCCAATTTGTCCTTTTCTGCTTTCGAAAATTTCAGATAAGGGGTGGCATAGAGTATCCTGCTCAGCGCAAAGGCCTGCACTAGGCGGCATAAATCTCTTTCCCTCACCCCTTGTCTGCGGTTAGCTAGAAGCAGACGAAACGACAGGAACGGCATATTCAAACGGCCCGCGCTCCTTGCAACGCTCTCCTCGACGGCCTTGTCGTGACGCTTTGCGCTACCGCAAACAGATGGCGCCACTGCCGCCATTCAGCGAAAAAGCATCGTCTGCGGGTTTTGGTTGCCGATCTCTACGTAGACGATTACGTTTTCGCATCATGCACGGCTCAACTAAGTAAGTACCGTTGTCAAACTTCCTACGATACAAAAGTTACCATAATACGCAAGCTCTGTGTGCAGTTTCATCGCAAATGAGCCAGCGGTTGAGGCGGGGAAACTTTTGAAAGTCTTCACGATAAAAACGCACAATACTGTATATGTCGGAGCAGAATACAGACCTGGGATGCCATCTTTCCTTACGCCGTTTAAGCCGACAACAGTTCAGGACGCTACGCAGATTACGCCATTTAGACCTTCTGCCGAACGTCGGCGACAAAGACAACCTGGACGTCGTCTGCATACATAGTGCAGAGCAAGCCCGACGGCTGCGGATTACGGTCCAACAGCGCACCCACTACGCCCGACGCTACAATCCACACCGACGCCACATGGAATACAAACCTTCTTACCGTATATTTGCTTGGACGCCCATTCGCCGCCACAGACTGAGGGAAAACCTTCCACTACGTTACCTGGTTCCGTATGAGGTCACTCATCGAATTGGGGAACTCGACTCCGAAATCGTCCCGGACGGAGGCGCCGCGACGCCGCGCACGGCCAGGAGTTATACATGTCGTGCGTCTAAAGCCATACTATGAGCGAACATAAACCCTTTGTGTCTATACTCTAAGAGCTGATTTCTCCATTGGCCACGTTTATATTTACTAATATTTTCGTTAAAGCACGCGCCGATGCTTCTTTTAGGGTTGAGTAGTGTCGCTAAGCTATATACGCTTCGTTTGTCTTTAGCAATTATTGCGCGATCGCTTCGTTTGATTCGTCCCGTCTGCACACGCTTCGGACTAAGCCTCATTGTCAAAGCTGAACGGTCGCTCCTCCAAGCCAGGATACTTGAATGCAAAGAAAATCTTAGAGCGCTGGAAAATGAAGCCTTTTTCGCCCGTGGCCTCCTGGAATCGCGCTTTCCGGAGGAAGTTCCTAGCATTCAGCTGCATGCCACTCATAAAGCAACCATGCTGTCTCGGTCCGCTGACCTTGCACGCAAAAGCAAGTTACGTCAACTCCTTCCGCTTCCTTCAACTACAGAGAAAGCTGCGCCTACAACGGCGCTCCATAACCTTTGTTCTTATGAACCTAACAGCGCCGAGCTTTCTGTTTAAACCTGGGGCTAAATTTCAACACTGGACCTACCTTGGATGCCAAAAAACTTGTGTGTGCCATGGAAAATGATGTTAAACAGGTTGAACGTTCACGCCGAGATGAAGCAAAGTCTCATGCTGTCAGCGTCCTCTGCAAGTACCGCCCGCAGCCGTACACGTCGCCGGTGACCACTGAACAGCGACAAGCTGTCAAGAGCCGCCGCAATAACGAGGATCTGGTTATACTTCCAGCAGACAAAGGAAACACCACAGTCCTTCAGGACCGGAATGACTACATATGCAGAATGCAAAGCCTACTGCAAGATGATGCCATCTACTCTTGTCGCGACAAGGACCTGACCGCAAAGGTGCAGCGCGCTTTACAAAAACTTCTTTCTGGCGTGTCCAAATTTGTTCCTCCTACCCACAAAGCACTTTACTTCAAGCTGTTATGCAAGAACGGTTCGGCCGCCGCTCTCGACGGGCTTCCAAAGGTGCACAAACATAGTATGCCGATGCGTCCCATCGAAGACTACAGTCGTTCTCCTCTTCACAGTTTATCCAGCTACCTTCACCGGAGGCTCTGGCCAATTGTCGGTCTTGGCTCGACACACATACGCAACTCGTTCTGACTTCATGAAGAAGGTAAACGGCGTACCACCGGACGATGACGAACACATGGTTGCGTTTGACGTCAAGTCGCTTTTCACATGCGGTCCCGTTTACCTGGTCGTACAAGTTTGCACTGCAGGCCTTGAAGCTGACAATTCTTTACCACGAAGGAGTCCCACTGATGTTCCATATTTCCGCAGGCTCTTACTGTTCCGCCTTCTTTCCGATAACTTCAGCGTACGCCAATGGGCGCCTCTATTTCAGTGACTCCCGTGAATCTGACTATGGAATTTGTCCAGCACCGTGCCCTTGAAACATTCCCATCACCACCAAGAATTTTCCTTAGATATGTAGACGAATGCTTTTCCCTCATTCGGAAAGGTGATTTGCTGGCCTTTTCGTCCAATTTAAATTCCATTGAAGAAGCGATTGATTTCACCGTCGAAGAAGAAGTGAATGATGCGCTGCCTTTCCTGGACATATTGGTAAAACGAAACAATGTAAATCTATTATTCAGCGTTTACAGGAAGCCTACCCACACCGGAAGATACCTCAGCTTCAAAACTGTTCACACAGCCAATCAAAATAAATCTGTTGCCACGACTTTGTTCAAATGCGCAGAACGAATTTGCAGTTTTCGTAATGATCTGACAGTGGACTTTGATACCCTACGGCAAGAACTCGCGCGCAACGATTATCCAGGTGCCTTTGTGGCACCCGTAGGAAATCAGTTATCTTGCCCGACACGTGAAACTCCCGTTTTGTCCTCTCTAAAACGCACCGCTGATCCCTACACACCCGGAATAACCGAAGCCTTGTCGGGCATTCTGCGCACATTCCAAGTTCACGTTGCCCATGTCCCCACAAGAAAACTATACGGCATGCGCTGGTTAAAGGGAAAGACGTTCTCCCCAAAGAAAAATACTCCGGCGTTGTTTACAGCGTCCTGTGTTCCGGTTGTGACAGCGTCTACATCGGCGAGACTAGTGATTTTAAAAGGCGCTTAGAAGAACATTGTAATGGTGTTAAAATGCAGAAAGTGAACTCTAATGCTACCGCCGAACACTCCGTATCAACTGGCCACGATATTGACTGGGGTAGCGCACACGTGCTGGCAACTGAAAAGAATCTGTACTGTCGCCTTCCCCTCGAATCATTATTCATTCAAACTATTATTCGCACCCTAAATCGCAACACTGGCAACCTAACCCTCGTATATGCACGCTTCCTGTTTTCAAAGGTATTTAAATCCCGATTCACTTCCTAATCCTTCTCATTGTTAACAAGGCCCCTTACGGGAGCCGAAACGTGATTTTTTTTTTACTTTTGGTCGGCGTCCCCACTTTTTAGGTCTTATTATGATTGTCCCCGACATGACGAGTTTTCGTCCAACTCTCCACCTCAACCTGATTACTGATTTTTACTAAAAACTGCACAGCTACTATAGTCCTCCATAAAGTCAGCAATAAAGTTCCAATAAGGCAGGGCGTCAGGCAAGGAGACACGATCTCGTCAATCCTGTTCACCGCATGTCTACAGGAGGTATTTCGAGGCCTGAATTGGGAACAGTTGGGAATAAGAATAAATGGAGAATACCTAAATAATCTGCGATTTGCTGATGACATTGCCTTGCTGAGCCACTCAGGAGGTGATCTGCAATACATGATCAATGAGTTAGACGGGCACAGCAGATCGATGGGTCTAAAAATTAACATGCAGAAAACCAAGGTAATGTTCAACAGATTAGCAAGGGAATAACAGTTCACAATTGGCAGCGAGAGCCTAGAAGTTTTGACGGAATACGTCTACTTAGGGCAGGTAGTGACCGCTGATCCGGATCATGAGAGGGAGATAACTAGAATGATAAGAATGGGGTGGAGCGCATATGGCAAATTCTCGCAGATCATGAGTGGCAGTTTACCAATTTCCCTCAAGAGGAAAGTGAACAACAGCTGTATCTTACCGGTACTCACCTACGGGGCAGAAACGTGGAGGCTAACGAAAAGAGTTCAGCTTAAGTTAAGGACCACGCAGCGAGCCATGGAAAGAAAAATGATAGGTGTAGCGATAAGAGACCGGAAGCGGGCAGAGTGGGTGAGGGAACAAACACGGCTTAATTACATCCTAGTCGAAATCACGAGAAAGAAATGGGCTTGGGCAGGGCATGTAATGCGAAGGCAAGATAACCGGCAAGATAACGGAGTGGATTCCAAGAGAAAGTAAGCGTAGCAGGGGCGGCAAAAGGTTAGGTGGGCGGATGAGATTAAGATATTTGCAGGCAAAGGGTGGATGCAGCTGGCAAAGGACAGGGTTAATTGGAGAGACATGGGAGAGGCCTTTGCCCTGCAGTGGGTGTAGTAAGGCTGATGATGATGACGATGATGATGAGATGATGACTAAAAATGATGATGCCATAAGCTTAGCATGGCTAGCGGATAACTTCCCTGTTTATAATGTTCGCCATTCCGATGTGTGGTACGTCGCCAAAAGCCGAACCAATTATGGACACCAAATGCTGAAATTTCTACTGCCCACACTTTTAAATCATGTATTGAAAGAAACTAACAATGGCATAGCTTGTATATCACGAGAATAACTGTGTGAAATGTTTTTAAATGATGCCATACTATGACGTTTTTTTCTTTGCCTGGTGTTTTCCTGTTCCAACGATTTTGCTGTATGTGTTTTGCCAAGTGTATTGTAATTCCTTAGCCGCACGCTTCTATGCTGCCCGTGTGCTAGGGGGTCAGGGCTACTCAAGATCTCACAGCTTTTGCCTGCCCTCCTCGTAACGTTTTTTGTTGCGGAATAAAATTTCATTTGATTTGATATGAATGACGCGTGGTGCGGCCAGGTTTATTAGAATGATCACAGGGGCACAAGACTGCTTGTACGTAGAGATTGTTGTAGCGCTTCCCACTCTTTACCTGGAAGGTTCTTTTATTACTCCTGTACCAGAGGGAATCTCAATGCCCATTGAGTCCATGACCATTGGAATTTTCAAAGGCCATCCAGATGTACCACTGCCACACGGCAAATTTCAGTGATCACTGATTGAGTATTCAGTCAGCGATCCAACAGATGGCACTAGGGTTATCAGCATCGAGTGAAACGAGCCGAATGTAAGAGCAAGTGCTTTCTTTATTGAGACTTCTTTTGGAAAAAGCTTTTCAGATACTTCACAGTTGGGCACAATCTAGAGACGGCGACACGGGGCGACGATGGGCAGCGATGTGCACTTCGTTTCAGACGCGTTCACTTTTCGCCCGCGAAGTTGCCACAAATCAGTGGCCGTCTTTATCGTGTTCATATACTGTTGTTGTAGCTAGTGTCGTTGCGTGGCCCTTCGTGGTCTCGGCGGTCACAAAGTGCGCTAAAAGGCGAAAAAAAGAACAGAAACGCAGCAGAATTCCGCGACGCCGCTCAACAAGAACAGTGTAGGTTTGTTCACGTCTAACCGGTGGACGTTCTGCGCAGCTTGCATTTTACTCCGGAGTAAACAGTTGTTTATGAACCGGCTAATGTAGTCTAAAAATATTTGCGTTAAATCAAAAAGGTATTTTTGTTTACTTAGTGTTTTCGATGTTGTTTTTCAACGCATGTGGAGTGCGACCACAGTGCGAGTTTGTTTGCAATGGCCCTTGATATTGCAATGGCCATTCAAGAACCTCCATTCAATCGATGTCCATCGAGTTCAGTGGCCATTGAAAAGCGCTGTGTTGCACTGGCCGATTTCTATTGAGTCAATGGACATCGGACTCAATGGGGGTTGAAACTGCCCCTGTGACAGAGATATTAGTCGGCTTTAAATTTAGCTGGTGCTCTCGCCGTCGTCGAGCTGTTTAGTGCTTTTGTGGGCGCAAGTCTGTGGAATGAAAAGTTGCCTTTAAAAGCTTTGGGTGCCCTCCTGACTGTGGAACTGCTCACATCACTAGGTAACGTTGTTACTTCCGCTTTGCAGTGCCTCACTAATGAACTTCCTCGGGTTCCGCGCCCTCCTGCACTTGTCAGCTGCCGTGCCCGGTCGCGAGGAGCTGCTCGAGGCTCGGATGGAAGAGATCACAGGGCGCGCCCAGTACCGTTGGCCGAGGGCCCTGGTCTGCCTTCGGCTTACCGAAGCGCTGATGCCCGAGCTCTTCCTATACGACTATTACGCAAGATACTTCAACGACAGCTCCATAAGCGCTGTGAGAGATGTGGACGCACTATGGGTTATGGTTCTTTGAAACTAGTTTTTTTGTCCACTAACGTTAGTCACACCCCCGAATGTCATTCTGTTTTCTATCCCCATCATTGTGTGCTTTCCACTGGGCATCGATATGCGACTCCTCAAAGATCGTGCAGGGGACCCGCAGCATGGAAAAAGAGGAGTGCTTTACTTCTTCAGGCACTTATATTCTTTAGAGCTCCTTCAACCAGGTGGCAGTACTTCACTATCGTAAATCTAAACATGGTGCTACTCTTGATATTCGTCATCGTCACCAGCTTGACTACACCCTCTGCAAAGCAAAGACTTCTCTAATATTTCTGCAATTAACCCTATTTTCATTTTCCTTTCAAGAACTCGCTGCGGTGTCCCTAATATAAGTTGAACCTTTTTTACTTTGGTAAATGCCGCTGTGATTCGAATCTTTGATACGGATTTAGACGATTTCGGGGCTGAGCTCCCCACAGTTTTTCTTTATTATAAGGAAAGCTGGCGCTATACATGCATATTTTTAGGACCCAACCTCTTGTGGAACCCGATAGCAAATGCCTTAGGCTGCAGTCTAGTTACAGTACCAGCGAACTGGCGATTCTGAAAATCCATGCATTATTCCATCAACGCTGCTTTTTTGTATACTAAGTTTAAGTAAGTAACATTATTTTGCAGGAAGTATTACGGTTAATTCCTGCGGGTGACGTAAGGCTAAAGGCTCGGAAGCCTGACGATTCCTCAGCCACCACACACTTATTTAAAGCCTGCAGCAGAACAATCACATTTTCTTTAGATAAAACACTTACGCGGTTACAACAGCACAAACGTAATTCTGCACTTTCAGATACAACACAAGGAGTAGAGCAATTAAGCAATACTTTGCATGGAAACAGCGCAGCAGACGGGATTAAGAATGGAAGACATAAACATGGGCGCTGACGTTCAACTGAAAGAAATTTATTGCAGCAACGTTAATATATAAAACCCAAACATATAATAAAAGCATGAAACCTTAAAACTAAGTGACAAGATTCTTCTAATCAGCCATCGAGAAATCTGATTTCTTTTCTTGTCAAGTTAACAGAAGGAGTGATGACGCACTTCTCCCCTCGTTGATGAATGGCATATGCCTCAAAAAGTTCTGGGTGAAGCTGGTTCTTGTATCTTGTAAGAACCTTTGTCCTGTCTAAAGTGGCAGTGCACTGGCATGAGCTCTCGTGTTCAGACAAGTTCTTCCTTGCGCCTTATTTTATATCTTTATTATGCTCTCTGAGCCTGTCATTCAAACAGCGCCTTGTTTGCAATATGAATGCTGATCGACACGATAAAGGAATATCGTAGACGTCTTCTTTTGTACAATCAACAGGAGCTTTTTCGTGTTTCTTCCCACGCTGTTTTGGCAACGTATCTGCTCGATTGACCAACAAGATCCTGAAATACTGAAAGACAACAAGATCATGAAAGACTTCCGGCAAGCGGACACAACGACGCAGGAGCACGAGGGAAGGGAGAAAACTGTTGTGATCCCGTACGTGCACGGCGTGAGTAATCCGCTGAAAAAAGCCTTAGGGCGGTCCGACGTCAGGTTGATTTTCTCAGCGCAAAACAAGCTGGAAAAATTTTGCAAGTTGGTCAATTAAGCAGATACGTTGCCAAAACAGTGTGGGAAGAAACACGAAAAAGCTTTCGTTTCGCATAGTTAGTTCTAAATTCTTTAATCTTTTTTTAGCGTTTATATTTTGATATGTCGAGGAAGTATGGTGGATGTCATCCGTATACAACTGTTTTTTGAATATGTGTTGCATTAGCCTTAAATTGTACATTTTATAACTGGAAGGATGTTATATTTGGAGAATAGAGGCTGCATGGCTAGGTTTTTTATGGAACATTTGTAGTTTTCTTGGATTCGAAGTATGCACTTCAGCACAATTTGTATTTTCTCATAATTACTTTTGGTGGTAGTTCCCCAAACAAGCATGCCGTGCAACAATTTGAAATAAAATAACGTGTGATAAATTGATCTTCTCAAGCATAAAGGTAAGAACTGTAACAGAGTAACCAGGTGGGCTAGATGCTGTATTTCAGACATAACTTCACCAGCGAAAGCACAAGACACCAGGAGAAGAAGAACACAGGACAATGCTGGACTAACAACTGAAGTTTAATCAAGAAACGGCCAACCTAGAACACTAGAAGACGCATGCGTATCAGAGAGTAAAAAACTAAAAAACAAAAATATAAGAGGCGATTCACCAATGAGTGAATCACCTCATTGGTGAATCACTCGTTATGTATTTGTTTTTTAGTTTTTTTAGTGTGTCTGATACGCATGCGTCTTCTGGTGTCCTAGATTTGCCGTTTCTTGATTAAACGTCAGTTGTTAGTCCAGCGTTGTCCTGTGTTCTTCTTCTCCTGGTGTTTCGTGCTTTCGCTGGTGAAGTTATAATGGCAAGATGTAAGATACTTTGGTTAGGCATCCAACTAAACGCGCGAGTTCCGAAATAAGCTGATTGACATAACTCCAAGACAAATGTTCGTGAAACCATACTCCAAGGACCTTATGCACCTGTACTAGAGGCCCGTGTACTGTGCGATGTCAGTGCACGTTAAAGAACCCCAGGTGGTCGAAATTTCCGGAGCCCTTCACTACGGCGTCTCTCATAGCCTGAGTCGCTTTGGGACGTTAAACCCCCATAAACCATAAAAAAACCTTATGCACCTATACCTTTTCCAAGTAATGGTCTTCGAACATGACCTGAATACCAGTTAAATTTTTGTTGATGGGCCTCAATACTATGTATTTAGTTTTTGTTCATTAAGCCGTACATTATTTTTTTTCCAGCCATCGCGACAATTCCGCCAGATAGGCATTAATCTCCTCTCTCATTTCCTGAATGTTTCCACCTGTTCAAAATATGCTTGTGCCATCAGCGAATAGTATGATGTTAGGTGTGTGTATTAGCTCAGTGATGTCATTAATATACAATAGAAATAGAACTGGTCCCAGCATTGAACCTTGTGGGACACCTGCTTTTGTGAGCAATTTTTGGGACCTCACTTTGTTCAAAAAAAAACGTACTGTTTCCTCAGTGTCAAGAAACTCTGGAAGAGATCGAAGCTGACACACTTAATTCCATATTTGCTCAATTTTCTAAGAATGATATGATTCACCGAATCAAATGTTTTTCGCAAATTGAGAAATATACCTAAGGTATACAGCCTCCTATCAAGGTTATCAATAATTTAAATTTCACATTTATAAGTGCATCTTCTGTTGTTTTATTTTTTGAAAACCATATTCAGATGGCGACAGTATGGTATATTTATGAAAGTATCCTATCATACGCTTATGAATACACTTTTCATAAATTATTGAAAATGTGGGCAGGAAAGAGATCGGACGATAATTTGAGATATCATTAATAGGACTACTTTCATGGGCAGGAATTACTTTGGCCATGTTCAATTTCTGTGGAAAGATTCCAGTCAGAAACAACAAGTTTATTAAGAACGGAAGTAGTGGACTAATATTTGACAAGACTTCTTTTACTGGTGCTATCTTAATATCGTCACATCCACTAGCAGCATCGGCATTTAGTTCTTTTATTAACATGTCGCCTTCACCCGGGCTGACATCAAAGATTGAGAATTCGTTTGACTAGTTTCATCATAGGTACAGTTTTCTTCAACCTGGTCTGTTTCAGGTATTGCTGCATTAAAAAAAGTAGTTGTTAATAGCATGAGCTGGGGTTGGCCCTCTAAAATGATATTATTAATTTTTTATCTGTTGAGGCGTGCTATCAGCCTGGTTTCTTTCTCTAAAGTAATTCACCTCTTTCTATATTTCTTCGGGTCGGACTTTATTCTGGAGAATAGTGATTCATAGTAACTTGTTTTGCTTTCTTCAGGTCGCTATTTAATTTGTTCAGAAACTTCCTAAACTCAAGAAATAAAGCGTAATCTTTGCTCGAGAGAAATTTATGGAACATTGTGTTCTTTTGTTTTATTATTTGATGAAGCCCTACAGTGATTCAAGGCTTACGAATTTTCTGTTTCCGCATTTTTGCCCTTAGCAACAAAAATGCAGCATTATAGCAGCATAAAAAATGTCTAGAAACAGGTCGTACACCTTATCTGCGTTTTCTTTCATATACATTGGAGACCAATCTGCTTGTTCGATCAGTGCTCTAAATTTCCTCATTTATGATTCGCATATACTCCGATGCTCAAAATAACAATTTCTATCCTTGACTTTCTGAATTAGACGTCTGGTGCCAGTGTATATTGGCTGACGATCACTTAGAGCACTTGCCAGGACCCGTGCTGTATAGTCCGAGTCATTAAGATTTGTTATTGCAACATCTATAATTGTGGAACAGTTCAAAGTAATACGGGCAGGTCTGTAAATGACATTTTCACAGCCATACTACATGATCAGATGTATCAGGTCCCAGGCAGGTAAATCATCTTTGAGCAAGTCAATTTTCACGTCCCCTAATACAAATTATGCTTTTTTGTGCAATTAAAATGCTCGAGTAATTCTTCCAGACGCGAAACGAAGCGTCGCTTAATTCTTTTGGGGGGTCTATAAATTACAGCAAGAAAGAAAGAGTCTCTTTCAACAGCTAAACATTCTATACCACCGTCGCTGTGTGTGAGAGTGTCAACGACTTAAAAGGAATAATGACGCTGGAGATAAATGGCCACTCCCTCACCTCTGCCTCTTTCTGCCCGGTCAAGTGGAATTGGAGTATAGCTGTGGAATAGCGGACACAGATCCTTTACTGTAAGCCAGGTTTCGCTGAAGAAGAGTGCGTCAAAGTTTATCAGGCAAGATTTCAAGTAGTCACATAATTCTACATGTTTCTTTTTTATGCTCCGGACATTTTGGTGTAGTACTACCAAATGAGAATGCAAGTCACGGATATCTGCAGTATGCGTCTGCAGCTGCATTTCTTGTGCGGTGGAACATGCTCTGTATACAGAACATTTGGTGCGCTTGGTTACGAGATAAGTTCTACGTCATGAACGCTTAAGATTTTGAGGACGTGAGATGTTACATCTTTGCTGGCAAAAAGTTTTCCATTGTTCACCCAGACAAACTTTCATTTCGCAGCTTTCTTTTTTGCAACAGCTGCTCCAAGAAGCTGCTTGTTTTGTCGAGTCAAGTGTTCATTAATGTAGACTGTGTTCTCTGTTTCTTCGTGACCAAGCTTGGTGGTAACAATCTTCTTTTTCTTAGCTCTCGTGAGCAAAGTGTTCCGCTTTGCACGTTACACAAACCGGACGATAATGTTCTGTTCATGTTCTCGTTTAGTATTCTCCCTGTGGCAGAAGTCGATATCAGAATCGGCAACCTCTTCGCCCACAATCTCCCCTATCAGTTTGATAACTTTAACCGAGTCAAGTAATTCGGGCACATCATTGATTTCTTAGTATTTTCCTCGTCTGATCTAGTTCCTCGACTGTTCTAGTTCTTTGATTCTCCCCTTTAGCCGCTGATTTTCAGCTTTCAGATTTTTGTTTTCTTCACTTAGCGCTTGAATTCCAGCCAGGAGTGCTTTAGGGTCCTTTGCTACCTCCTTCTCCTCATCACAAGTGTCACTGCAATAAGTTATGCTCATTCCAAGGGGTCTTAATTTAGCAAGCACTTCTCAGAAGAAGTCTTCGATCATCATAGCGGTTTCTTTTCCTCCTTGTTCATGACGCATGTACTAGGATTTTACCAACCCAATTACACAATGGCAGCACACTGTCAAGAACACTGTTCGGTAGCATTGCAGAAAGGACAAAACCGACACAACGTAATAGGTTGGCCCCCCTCACCTGCGAAGATTTAAGGTGTAATTTTTGGCGTACCGTCGCTGAGTGCACTGATGCCAGACTGTGAAGAACCACCGGCTGCCGACGTATACGTAGGTATACCAGGCAGTCCCAATGTTATTTTCGGCACAGTCTGTCGTCGCTCGATTCGATGGCTGGCAGCAATGCTTCCCTCGATGATGCGCGGCACACCATGCGTGGTCACAGCCTGTGATAGCGGGGAAGTTCCAGCGTCGAAACACAGACGGCTTCCTGCGGTGATTCTTGGTGCAATTTAGGCATCCCCATGAGGATTCATAGCACACACAATTGAGGGGACACAATACGAGCGCTAAACTTCTACTGAATGAACTTTATTTGGTCCTGGCAGCCTTATATTAAGCGACTCAGCGAGCACCACATAAATGTTAGAGATCAGGGGCCAAGTAATTTGGCTCGGCACTGCCGTAGTCACAAGTGCACGTCTAACCTCGACGAGTGTTCAGTATTAAGAAAAAAATAGCGATCAGAAAACAAGGGAATAATTGAAGCTGCAGCAATGGAAAAACGGGGATTGGAAAATTGTATCACTCATTCTTCGGTGTTATCAAGGACAGGCATATATTTCTCATATTCAAGCAGTGGGCGATAGTGTGAAACTTGGTCACTGATTGGTGATTTTTATAGTTTTTTTATCTCTTCCCTTGACACAACATGACTTTGACAAGATAATTATTGTTAGTAGGTTATACTTGTACCTTACGTGATCTTTATAACGCTGTCAGTGTGAAACAAAGTTCATTCAGAGGAAGTTAAGCGCTCGTGTTGTGTCCCCTCCATTGTGTGCTCAATGGATTCTCATGTTGACTACCGACTAGTCCGAACCCTCACCCCTATAAGATAGGCGTCCCGTCGCTCAGTGAACTCCCGCCGGACTGTGAAGATACAGCGGCTTCCAGCGTATATGTATGTATACCAGGCAGTCCCAGTGTTCTTTTCGACGCAGTCTCTGCCGTCGCTCGATTAGATGGCTGGCAGCAATGCTTCCCTTGATGAAGCGCGAGACATCATGCCTGGCCACAGGCAATGATAGCGGGGAAATTCCAGCGCCGAAACACAGACGGGTTGCTGCGAAGATTTCAGGTGAAATTCTAGGCGTCCCGTCGCTCAGTGCAGTGCCACCGGTCTGTGAAGATCCAGCGGCTGCCGGCGTATATGTAGCTATACCAGGCAGTCCCAGTGTTCTTTTCGGCGCAGTCTCTGTCGTCACTCGATTAGATGGCTAGCAGCAATGCTTCCCGCGATGATGCGCGGCACACCATGCGTATTCACATCCTCTGAGAGTGGGGAAATTCCAGCGTCGACACACAGACGGGTTCCTTCCTACGAAGATTTCAGGAGCAATATTAGGCGTCCCGTCGCTCAATGCAGTGCCGCCGGACTGTGTAGATCCAGTGGCTGCCGGCGTATGTGTGTGTAGTAGGCAGTTCCAGTGTTCATTTCGGCTCGATTAGATGGCTGGCAGCAATGCTTCCCTCGATAATGCCCAGCCCCCCATGCGTGGTCACAGCCTCTGATAGCGGGGAATTTCCAGCGCCGAGACACAGACGGGTTCCTGCAAAGATTTCAGGTGCTATTTTAGGCGTCCGTCGCATAGTGCACTGCCGCCGCACTGTGAAGTTCCAGCGGCTGCCGGCGTATATGTAGGTATACCGGGCAGTCCCAATGTCCTTTTCGGCGCAGTCGCTCTCGTCGCTCGATTAGATGGCTGGCAGCAATGCTTCCCTCGATGAATCGCGGTACAAAACGCGTGGTCACAGCCTCTGATAGCGGGGAGATTTCAGCGTCGACACACAGACAAGGTTCCTTCCTACGAAGATTTCAGGAGAAATATTAGGCGTCCAGTCGCTCAATGCAGTGCCGCCGTACTGTGAAGATCCTGCGGCTGCCGTCGCATTTGTAGGTATACCAGGCATTCCCAATGTTCTTTTCGGCGCAGTCGCTCTTGTCGCTGGAATAGATGGCTGGCAGCAATGCTTCTCTCGATGATGCGCGGTAAACCATGCGTGGTCACATGCGTGCAATTTTAAGCGCCCCGTCGCTCATTGCACTGCCGCAAGACCGTGAAGATCCAGCGGCTGCCGGCTTATATAAAGAAAGCAGGAGCTCCCAGTGTTCTTTTCGGCTCAGTATCTGTCGTCGCTCGATTAGATGGCTGGCAGCAATGCTTCCCTTGATGATGCGCAGTGCACCATGCGTGGTAACAGCCTCTGATAGCGGGGAAATTCCAGCGACGAAACACAGACGGGTTCCTGCAAAGATTTCAGGTGCAATTTTAAGCGCCCCGTCGCTCAGTGCACTGCCGCCAGACCGTGAAGATCCAGCGGCTGCCGGCTTATATATAGAAATCAGGAGCTCCCAGTGTTCTTTTCGTCTCAGTATCTGTCGTCGCACGATTAGATGGCTGACAGCAATGCTTCCCTCGATGATGCGCGGTACACCATGCGTGGTCACAGCCTGATAGCGGGGAAATTCCAGCGACGAAACACAGACGGGTTCCTGCGAAGATTTCAGGTGCAATTTTAAGCGCCCCGTCGCACAGTACACTGCCGCCAGACCGTGAAGATCCAGCGGCTGCCGGCTTATATATAGATAGCAGGAGCTCCCAGTGTTCTTTACGGCTCAGTATCTGTCGTCGCTCGATTAGATGGCTGGCAGCAATGCTTCCCTCGATGATGCGTGGTACACCATGCGTGGTCACAGCCTCTGATAGCGGGGAAATTCCAGCGACGAAACACAGACGGGTTCTTGGGAAGATTTCAGGTGCAATTTTAAGCGCCGCGTCGCTCAGTGCACTGCGGCCAGACCGTGAAGATCCAGCGGCTGCCGGCTTATATATAGAAAGCAGGACCCAGTGTTCTTTTCGGCTCAGTATCTGTCGTCGCTCGATTAGATTTCTGGCAGCAATGCTTCCCTCGATGATGCGCGGGACACCATGCGTGGTCACAGCCTCTGATAGCGGGGAAATTCCAGCGACGAAACACAGACGGGTTCCTGGGAAGATTTCAGGTGCAATTTTAAGCGCCGCGTCGCTCAGTGCACTGCGGCCATACCGTGAAGATCCAGAGGCTGCCGGCTTTTATATAGAAAGCAGGACCCAGTGTTCTTTTCGGCTCAGTGTCTGTCGTCGCTCGATTAGATTTCTGGCAGCAATGCTTCCCTCGATGATGCGCGTGACACCATGCGTGGTCACAGCCCGATAGCGGGGAAATTCCAGCGACGAAACACAGACGGGTTCCTGCGTAGATTTCAGGTGCAATTTTAAGCGCCTCGTCGCTCTGTGAAGTGCCTCCGAACTGTGAAGATCCAGCGGCCGGCGGCGTAAAGGTAGGTATACCGGGCTGTCCTAGTGTTCTTTTCAGCGCAGTCGCTCGATTAAATGGCTGGCAGCAATACTTCCCTCAATGATGCGTGGCACATCATGTCTGGCCAAAGCATCTGATGGCGGGGAAATTTCAGCGTCGAAACACAGTCGGGTTGCTTCCTACGAAGATTTCAGGAGCAATATTAGGCATCCCGTCGCTCAGTGCAGTGCCGCCGGACTGTGAAGATCTAGCCAATTCCAGCGTATATTTTGGTAGTAGGCAGTCCCCGTGTTCTTTTCGGCTCAATCTCTGTCGTCGCTCGATCAGATGGCTGCCAGCAATTTTTCCCTCGAATATGTGTGGCGCACCATGCGTGGTCACAGCCTCTGATAGCGGGGAAATTCCAGCGTCGACATACAGACGGGTTCGTTCCTAAGAAGATTTCAGGAGCAATATTAGGCGTCCCGTCGCTAAGTTCAGTGCCGCTGGACTGTAAAGATCCTGCGGCTGCTGGCGTATAAGTAGGTATACCAGGCAGTCCTAATGTTCTTTTCGGTGCAGTCTCTCGTCGCTCGATTAGATGGATGGCAGCAATGCTTCCTTGATGATGCGTGCCACACCATGCGTGGTCAAAGCCTCTGATAGCGGGGAAATTTCAGCGTCGACACGCCGACGGATTCCTTCCTACGAAGATTTCAGGAGCAATATTAGGCGTCCAGTCGCTCAATGCAGTGCCGCCGGAGTGTGTAGATCCAACGGCTGCCGGCTTATATGTAGGTAGCAGGAGGTCCCATTGTTCTTTTCGGCTGAGTGTCTGTCGTCGTCGATTACGTGGCTGGCAGCAATGCTTCATTCGACGATGTGCGGGCCGCCATGCGTGGTCACAGCTCTGATCGCGAGGAAATTCCAGCGTCGAAACACAAACGGGTTCCTTCCTTCGAAGACTTCAGGAGCAATATTAGGCATCCCGTCGCTCAGTGATGTGCTGCCGGAGTGTGTAGATCCAGCGGCTGCCGGCGTATAAGCAGGTATACCAAGCAGTCCCAGTGTTTTTTCGGCGCAGTCTCTGCCGTCGCTCGAGTAGATGTCTGGCAGGAATTCTTCCCTCGATGAACGCGGCACACCATGCGTCGTCACAGCCTCAAATAGCGGGAAAATTCCAGCGTCGAAACACAGACGGATTCCTTCCAACGAAGATTTCAGGAGCAATATTAGGCGTCCCGTCGCTCAATGCAGTGCCGGCGGACTCTGAAAATCCAGCGGCTGCAGGCGCATATCTAGGTATACCAGGTAGTCCCAGTGTTCTTATAGGCGCAGTCTCTGTCGTGGCTCGATTAGATGGCTGGCAGCAATGCTTTCCTCGATGATGCGCGGCACACCATGAGTGGTCAGAGCCTCTGATAGCGGGGAAATTCCAGCGTAGAAACACAGTCGGGTTCCGTCCTACGAAGATTTCAGAAGCAACATTAGGCGTCCCGTCGCAAAGTGCACTGCCGCCGAACTGTGAAGATCCAGTGGCTGTCGGCGTATAGGTATGTATACCGGGCAGTCCAAGTTCTTTTCAGCGCAGTCCCTCTCGTCGCTCGATTTGGTAGCTGGCAGCAATGCTTCCCTCGATGAGCGCGGCACACTATGCGTGGTCACAGCCTCTGACAGCGGGAAAATTTCAGCGTCGACACGCAGAAGGGTTCTTTCCTAAGAAGATTTCAAGAGAAATATTAGGCGTTCAGTCGCTCAATTCAATGCCACCGGACTGTGAAGATCCATCGGCTGCCAGCGTATAGGTAGGTATAACGGACAGGCCTAGTGTTGTTTTCGGCGCAGTCGGTCGATTAGATGGCATGAAGCAATGCTTCCCTCGATGATACGCAGCACACCATGAGTGGTCACAGCCTCTGATAGCGGGGAAATTTCAGTCGACACGCAGACGGGTTCCTGCCTACGAAGATTTCATGAGCAATATTAGTCGTCCGGTCACTCAATGCAGTGCCGACGGACTGTAAAGATCCTGCGGCTGCCAGCGTATATGTAGGTATACCGAGCAGTCCTACAGTTCTTTTCGGTTCAGTCTCTCGTAGCTCGGATAGATTGCTGGGAGGAATGCTTCCCTAATTATGCGCGGCACACCATGCGTGGTCACAGCCTCTGATAGCGGGGAAATTCCAGCGCCAAACAGAGACGGGTTCCTGCGAAGATTTCAGTTGGAATTTGAAGCGCCCCGTCGCTCTGTGCACTGCCACCAGATTGTCAAGATCCAGAGGCTGCCGGCTTATATGCAGGTAGGAGGAGGTCCTAGTGTTCTTTTCGGTTCAGTGACTGTTGTCGCTCGATTAGATCGCTGGCAGCAATGCTTCCATCGATGACGCGCGTGCCGCCATGCGTGGTCACAGCCTCTGATCACGAGGAAATTCCCGCGCCGAAACACAAACAGGTTCCTTCTTACGAAGATTTCAGGAGCAATATTAGGCATCCCGTCATTCAGTGAAGTGCCGCCTTACTGCGTAGATCCAGCGGCTGCCGGAGTATGTGTAGGTATACGAGGCAGTCCCAGTGTTGTTTTCGGCTTTGTCTCTTTCGTCTTTCCGTTAGATGGCTGTCAGCAATGCTTCCCTCGATGATGCGTGGCACACCATGCGTGGTCACAGCTTCTGATAGCGGGGAAATTTCAGCGTCGACACGCAGACGGATTCCTTCCTGCGAAGATTTCAGGAGCAATATTGGGCGTCCAGTGGCTCAATGCAGTGCCGCTGGACTGTGAAGATCCAGCGGCTGCCGGCGTATAAGTAGGTATACCAGGCAGTCCCACTGTTTTTTTCTTCGCAGTCTCTGCCGTCGCTCAATTAGATGTCTGGCAGGAATTCTTCCACCGATATTGCGCTGCACACCATGCGTGGTCAAAGCCTCTGATCGCGAGTAAATTCCAGCGTCGAAACACAAACTGGTTCCTTCCTACGAAGATTTCAGGAGCAATATTAGGCATCCCGTCGCTCAGTGAAGTGCCGCCTGACTGTGTAGATTCAGCGGCTGCTGGCGTATCTTTAGGTATACCAGGCAATCCCAGTGTTCTTTTCGGCGCAGTCTCTCTCGTCGCTCGATTAGATGGCGGGAAGCAATGCTTCCCTCGATGATGCGCGGCGCACCATGCGTGGTCACAGCCTCTGATAGCGGAGAAATTTCAGCGTCGACACGCAGACGGATTCCTTCCTACGAAGATTTCAGGAGAAATAAGTGCCGCCGGACTTTCAATATCCGGCGGCTGCCGGCTTATATGTGGGTAGCAGGAGGTCCCTCTGTTCTTTTCGGCTCAGTGTCTGTCGTCGCTCGATTAGGTGGCTGGCAGCAATGCTTCCTTCAATGATGCGCAGGCCGATATGCGGGGTCACAGCCTCTGATCGCGAGGAAATTCCAGCGCCGAAACACAAACAGGTTCCTTCTTACGAAGATTTCAGGAGCAATATTAGGCATCCCGTCATTCAGTGAAGTGGCGCCTTACTGCGTAGATCCAGCGGCTGCTGGGGTATCTGTAGGTATACCAGGCAATCCCAGTTTTCCTTTTGGTGCAGTGTCTTTCGTCGCTTGATTAGATGGCTGACAGCAATGCTTCCCTCAACGATGCGCGGCACACTATGCGTGGTCACAGCCTCTGACCGCGAGGGAATTCCAGCGTCGAAACACAAACAGGTTCCTTCCCTACGAAGATTTCAGGAGCAATATTAGGCATCTCATCACTCAGTGAAGTGCCGACAGACTGCGTAGATCCAGCGGCTACCGGCGTATATGTTGGTATACCAGGCAGTCCCAGTGTTCTTTTCGGTGCAGTCTCTTTCGTCGCTCGATTAGATGGCTGGCAGCAATGCTTTCCTCAATGATGCGCGGCACACAATTTGTGGTCACAGCCTCTTATAGTGGGGAAATTTCAGCCTCGAAACACAGACGGGTTCCTTGCAACGAAGAATTCAGGAGCAATATTAGGCGTCCCGTCGCTCAATGCAGTGCCGGCGGACTCTGAAAATCCAGCGGCTGCAGGCGTATATCTAGGTATAACAGGTAGTCCCAGTGTTCTTTTAGGCGCAGTCTCTGTCGTGGCTCGATTAGATGGCTGGCAGCAATGCTTTCCTCGATGATGCGCGGCACACCATGAGTGGTCACAGCCTCTGATAGCGGGGAAATTCCAGCGTAGAAACACAGTCGGGTTCCGTCCTACAAAGATTTCAGAAGCAACTTTAGGCGTCCCGTCGCAAAGTGCACTGCCGCCGAACTGTGAAGATCCAGTGGCTGTCGGCGTATAGGTATGTATACCGGGCAGTCCAAGTTCTTTTCAGCGCAGTCCCTCTCGTCGCTCGATTTGGTAGCTGGCAGCAATGCTTCCCTCGATGAGCGCGGCACACTATGCGTGGTCACAGCCTCTGACAGCGGGAAAATTTCAGCGTCGACACGCAGAAGGGTTCCTTCCTACGAAGATTTCAAGAGAAATATTAGGCGTTCAGTCGCTCAATGCAATGCCACCGGACTGTGAAGATCCATCGGCTGCCAGCGTATAGGTAGGTATAACGGACAGGCCTAGTGTTGTTTTCGGCGCAGTCGGTCGATTAGATGGCATGAAGCAATGCTTCCCTCGATGATACGCAGCACACCATGCGTGGTCACAGCCTCTGATAGCGGGGAAATTTCAGTCGACACGCAGACGGGTTCCTGCCTACGAAGATTTCATGAGCAATATTAGTCGTCCGGTCACTCAATGCAGTGCCGCAGGACTGTGAAGATCCAGCGGCTGCCGTCGTTTATGTAGGTATACCAGGCAGTCCCAGTGTTTTTCCGGCGCAGCCTCTTGTCGTCGCTCGATTAAATGGCTGGCAGCAATTCTTCCCTCGATAATCCGGGCACACCGTGCGTGATCACAGCCTCTGATAGCGGGTAAATACCAGTGTCGAAAAACAGATGGGTTACTTCCTACGAAGATTTCAGGAGCAATATTAGCGTCCCGTCCCACAGTGCAGTGCCGACGGACTGTAAAGATCCTGCGGCTGCCAGCGTATATGTAGGTATACGAGGCAGTCCTACAGTTCTTTTCGGTTCAGTCTCTCGTAGCTCGGATAGATTGCTGGGAGCAATGCTTCCCTCAATTATGCGCGGCACACCATGCGTGGTCACAGCCTCTGATAGCGGGGAAATTCCAGCGCCAAACAGAGACGGGTTCCTGCGATGATTTCAGTTGGAATTTGAAGCTGCCCGTCGCTCTGTGCACTGCCAACAGATTGTCAAGATCCAGAGGCTGCCGGCTTATATGCAGGTAGGAGGAGGTCCTAGTGTTCTTTTCGGTTCAGTGTCTGTTGTCGCTCGATTAGATCGCTGGCAGCAATGCTTCCATCGATGACGCGCGTGCCGCCATGCGTGGTCACAGCCTCTGATCACGAGGAAATTCCAGCTTCGAAACACAAACGGGTTCCTTCCTGCGAAGATTTCAGGAGCAATATTAGGCATCCCGTCGTTCAGTGAAGTGCTGCCATACTGCGTAGATCCAGCGGCTGCCGGAGTATGTGTAGGTATACGAGGCAGTCCCAGTGTTGTTTTCGGCTTTGTCTCTTTCGTCTTTCCGTTAGATGGCTGTCAGCAATGCTTCCCTCGATGATGCGCGGCACACCATGCGTGGTCACTGCTTCTGATAGCGGGGAAATTTCAGCGTCGACACGCAGACGGATTCCTTCCTGCGAAGATTTCAGGAGCAATATTGGGCGTCCAGTGGCTCAATGCAGTCCCGCTGGACTGTGAAGATCCAGCGGCTGCCGGCGTATAAGTAGGTATACCAGGCAGTCCCACTGTTTTTTTCTTCGCAGTCTCTGCCGTCGCTCAATTAGATGTCTGGCAGGAATTCTTCCACCGATATTGCGCGGCACACCATGCGTGGTCAAAGCCTCTGATCGCGAGTAAATTCCAGCGTCGAAACACAAACTGGTTCCTTCCTACGAAGATTTCAGGAGCAATATTAGGCATCCCGTCGCTCAGTGAAGTGCCGCCTGACTGTGTAGATTCAGCGGCTGCTGGCGTATCTTTAGGTATACCAGGCAATCCCAGTGTTCTTTTCGGCGCAGTCTCTCTCGTCGCTCGATTAGATGGCGGGAAGCAATGCTTCCCTCGATGATGCGCGGCGCACCATGCGTGGTCACAGCCTCTGATAGCGGAGAAATTTCAGCGTCGACACGCAGACGGATTCCTTCCTACGAAGATTTCAGGAGAAATAAGTGCCGCCGGACTTTCAATATCCGGCGGCTGCCGGCTTATATGTGGGTAGCAGGAGGTCCCTCTGTTCTTTTCGGCTCAGTGTCTGTCGTCGCTCGATTAGGTGGCTGGCAGCAATGCTTCCTTCAATGATGCGCAGGCCGCTATGCGTGGTCACAGCCTCTGATCGCGAGGAAATTCCAGCGCCGAAACACAAACAGGTTCCTTCTTACGAAGATTTCAGGAGCAATATTAGGCATCCCGCCATTCAGTGAAGTGCCGCCTTACTGCGTAGATCCAGCGGCTGCTGGGGTATCTGTAGGTATACCAGGCAATCCCAGTTTTCTTTTCGGTGCAGTGTCTTTCGTCGCTTGATTAGATGGCTGACAGCAATGCTTCCCTCAACGATGCGCGGCACACTATGCGTGGTCACAGCCTCTGACCGCGAGGGAATTCCAGCGTCGAAACACAAACAGGTTCCTTCCCTACGAAGATTTCAGGAGCAATATTAGGTATCTCATCACTCAGTGAAGTGCCGTCAGACTGCGTAGATCCAGCGGCTAACGGCGTATATGTTGTATACCAGGCAGTCCCAGTGTTCTTTTCGGTGCAGTCTCTTTCGTCGCTCGATTAGATGGCTGGCAGCAATGCTTTCCTCAATGATGCGCGGCACACAATTTGTGGTCACAGCCTCTGATAGTGGGGAAATTTCAGCCTCGAAACACAGACGGGTTCCTTGCAACGAAGAATTCAGGAGCAATATTACGCATCCCGACGTTCAATGCAGTGCCGCCGGACTGTGAAAATCCAGCGGCTGCAAGAGTATATATATGTATACCAGGTAGTCCCAGTGTTCTTTTAGGCGCAGTTTCTGTCGTGGCTCGAATAGATGGCTGGCAGCAATGCTTCCCTCGATGATGCGCGGCACACCATGCGTGGTGACAGCCTCTGATAGCGGGAAAATTCCAGCGTCCAAACACAGTTGGGGTACGTCCTACGAAGATTTCAGGAGAAGTATTAGGCGTCTTGTCGCTAAGTGCAGTGCCGCCGGACTGTGAAGATCCGGCGGCTGCCGACGTATAAGTAGGTATACCAGGCAGTCCCAGTGTTTTTTCGGCGCAGTCTCTGCCGTCGCTCGATTAGCTGGCTGGCAGGAATTACTCCCTCGATGATGCGTGGTACACCATGCGTGGTCACAGCCTCTGATAGCGGGGAAATTCCAGCGACGAAACAACGACGGGTTCCTGCGAAGATTTCAGGTGCAATTATAAGCGCCCCGTCGCTTAGTGCACTGCCGCCGAACTGTGAAGATCCAGCGGCTGTCGGCGTAAATGTAGGTATAACAGGCAGTCCCAGTGTTCTTTCCGGCGCAGTCTCTGTCGTCAGTCGATTAGATGGCCTGCAGCAATGCTTCCCTCGATGATACACGGCACACCGTGCGTGGTCAAAGCCTCTGATAGCGGGGAAATTCCAGTGTCGAAACACAGACGGGTTCCTTCATACGATTTCCGGAGCAATATTAGGCGTCCCATCCATAAGTGCTGCACCACCGGACTGTGAAGATCAAGCGGCTGCTGGCGTATAGGTAGGTATACCGGGCAGTCCCAATGTTCTTTTCGGCGCAGTCACTCTCGTCACTCGATTTGATGGCTGGCAGCAATACTTCCCTGGATGATGCGCGGCACACCATGCGTGGTCACAGCCTCTGATAGCGGGGAAATTCCAGCGTCAAAACGGAGACGGGTTCCTGCGAAGATTTCAACGGCAATTTTCGGCGTCCCGTTGCTCAGTGCACTCCCGCCGGACTCTGATGATCCAGCGGCTGCCGGAGCAGGTATACCGGGAAATCCCAGTGTTCTTTTCCGCGCAGTCGCTCGATTAAATGGCTGGCAGCAATGCTTCCCTCGATGATGCGCGGCACATCATGCGTGGTCAAAGCCTCTTTTAGTGGGGAAATTCCAGCGTCGACACACAGACGGGTTCCTTCCTAGATTTCAGGACCAATATTTGGCTTCCCGTCGCTCAAAGCAGTGCCGTCAGACTGTGAAGATCCAGCGGCTGCCGGAGTATACGTAGGTATAACAGGCAGTCCCAGAGTTCTTTTCGGCGCAGTCTCTGTCGTCTCTCTATTAGATGTCTGACAGCATTGCTTCCCTGGATGATGCGCGGCACACCATGCATGGTCACATCCTCTGATACCGGGGAAATTTCAGCGTCGACACGCAGACGGGTACCTTCCGACGAAGATTTCAGGAGCAATATTAGGCATCCCGTTGCTCTGTGAAGTGCCTCCGAACTGTGAAGATCCAGCGGCCGCCGGCGTAAATGTAGGTATACCGGGCAGTCCCAGTGTTCTTTTCAGCGCAGTCGCTCGATTAAATGGCTTTCAGCAATACTTCCCTCGATGATGCGCGGCACATCATGTCTGGCCAAAGCCTCTGACTGCGGGGAAATTCCAGCGTCGAAACACAGTCGGGTTGCTTCCTACGAAGATTTCAGGAGCAATAATAGGCATCCCGTCGCTCAGTGCAGTGCCGCCGGACTGTGAGGATCTAGCCAATGCCGGCGTATATTTTGGTAGTAGGCAGTGCCCGTGTTCTTTTCGGCTCAGTCTCTGTCGTCGCTCGATCAGATGGCTGGCAGCAATTTTTCCCTCGAAGATGTGTGGCACACCATGCGTGATCACAGCCTCTGATAGCGGGGAAATTCCAGCGTCGACATACAGACGGGTTCCTTCCTAAGAAGATTTCAGGAGCAATATAAGGCGTCCCGTCGCTAAGTACAGTGCCGCCGGACTGTAAAGATCATGCTGCTGCCGGCGTAGATGTAGGTATACCAGGCAGTCCTAATGTTCTTTTGGGTGCAGTCTCTCGTCGCTCGGTTAAATGGCTGGGAGCAATGCTTCCATCGATGATGCGCGGCACACCATGCGTGGTCACAGCCTCTGATAGCAGGAAAATTCCAACGTCGAAACAGAGTTGGTTTCCTGCGAAGATTTCAGGTGGAATTTGAAGCGCCCGTCGATCTGTGCAGGTAGCAGGATTTCCCAGTGTTCTTTTCGGTTCAGTGTCTCTCGTCACTCGATTAGATGGCTGGCAGCAATGCTTCCATCGATGATGTGCGGGCCGCCATGCGTGTTCACAGCCTCTGATCACGAAGAAATTCCAGCTTCGAAACACAAACGGGTTCCTTCCTACGAATATTTCAGGAGCAATATTGGGCGTCCAGTGGCTCATTGCAATGCCGCCGGTCTGTGAAGATCCAACGGCTGCCGGCGTATATGTAGGTATAACAGGCAGTCCCAGTGTTCTTTCGGCGCAGTCTCTGCCGTCGGTCGATTAGATGGCTGGCAGGAATTCTTCTCTAGATATTGCGTGGCACACCATGCGTGGTCACAGCCTCTGATAGCAGGAAAATTACAGCGTCGAAACACAGACGGGTTCTGTCCTACGAAGTTTTCAGGAGAAATATTAGGCGTCCCGTCACCAAGTGCAGTGCCGGCGGACTGTGAAGATTCAGCGGCTGCAGGCGTATAGGCAGGTATACCGGGCAGTCCAAGATCTTTTCGACGCAGTCTCTCTCGTCGCTCGATTAGGTGGCTGGCAGCAATGCTTCCCTCGATGAACGCGACACACCATGCGTGGTCACAGCCTCTTCTAGCGGGGAAATTCCAGCATCGAAACACAGACGGGTTCCTTCCAACGAAGATTTCAGGAGCAATATTCGGCGTCCGTCGCTCAATGCAGTGCCGCCAGACTGTGAAAATCTAGCAGCTGCAGGCGTATAGGTAGATATAACGGACAGTCCCAGTGTTCTTTTAGTCGCAGTCTCTGTCGTAGCTCGATTAGATGGCTGGCAGCAAAGCTTCATTCGATGATGCGCGGCACACCATGAGTGGTCACAGCCTCTGATAGCAGGGAAATTCCAGCGTAGAAACACAGTCGGGTTCCGTCCTACGAAGATTTCGGAAGCAATACTAGGCGTCCCGTCACTAAGTGCCGTGCTGCCGGTCTTTGAAGATCCAGCGGCTGCCGGCGTATAGGTAGGTATAACGGTCAGTCCCAGTGCTCTTTCGGCGCAGTCGCTCGATTAGATGGCTGGCAGCAATGCTTCCCTCGATGATCCGGGGCAGACCATTTGTGATCACAGCCTCTGATAGCGAGTAAATATCAGCGTCGAAACACAGATGGGTGTCTTCCTACGAAGATTTCAGGAGAAATAATAGGCGTCCAGTAACTCAATGCAGTGCTGCCGTTCTGTGAAGCTCCAGCGGCTGCCGGCGTATAGGTAGGTATACCGGGCAGTCCAAGTGTTATTTTCCACGCAGTCGCTCGATGAGATGGCTGGCAGCAATCCTTCTTTGATGATGCGTACCACACCATGCGTGGTCAAAGCCTCTGATAGCGGGGAAATTTCAGCGTCGACACGCCGACGGATTCCTTCCTACGAAGATTTCAGGAGCAATATTTGGCGTCCAGTCGCTCAATGCAGTGCCGCCGGAGTGTGTAGATCCAACGGCTGCCGGCTTATATGTAGGTAGCAGGAGGTCCCATTGTTCTTTTCGGCTCAGTGTCTGTCGTCGTCGATTACGTGGCTGGCAGCAATGCTTCCTTCGATGATGTGCGGGCCGCCATGCGTGGTCACAGCTCTGATCGCGAGGAAATTCCAGCGTCGAAACACAAACGGGTTGCTTCCTACGAAGACATCAGGAGCAATATTAGGCATCCCGTCGCTCAGTGATGTGCCGCCGGAGTGTGCAGATCCAGCGGCTGCCGGCGTATAAGTAGGTATACCAGGAAGTCCCAGTGTTTTTTCGGCACAGCCTCTGTCGTCGCTCCATTTGATGGCTGGCAGGTATTCTTCCCTCGATGATGCGCGGCACACCATGCGTGGTCACAGTCTCTGATAGCGTGGAAATTCCTGCGTCGAAACACAGATGGGTTCCTTCCTACCAAGATTTCAGGAGCAATATAAGGTGTCCAGTCCCTCAATGCAGTGCCGCCGGACTGTGAAGATCCAGCGGCTTCCGGCGTATAGGTAGGTATACCGGGCAGTCCAAGTTCATTTCAGCGCAGTCGCTCTCGTCTCTCGATTAGATGGATGGCAGCAATGCTTCCTTGATGATGCGTGCCACACCATGCGTGGTCAAAGCCTCTGATAGCGGGGAAATTTCAGCGTCGACACGCCTACGGATTTCTTCCTACGAAGATTTCAAGAGCAAAATTAGGCGTCCAGTCGCTCAATGCAGTGCCGCCGGACTGTCAAGATCCAACGGCTGCCGGCTTTTATGTAGGTAGCAGGAGGTCCCATTGTTCGTTTCGGCAGAGTGTCTGTCGTCGTCGATTACGTGGCTGGCCGCAATGCTTCCTTCGATGATGTGCGGGCCGCCATGCGTGGTCACAGCCTCTGATCCCGAGGAAATTCCAGCGTCGAAACACAGACGGGTTCCATCTTAAGAAGAATTCAGGAGCAATATTAGGCATCCCGTCGCTCAGTGAAGTGCCGCCGGACTGTGAAGATCCTGCGGCTGTCGGAGTGTATGTAGGTATACCAGGCAGTCCCAGTGTTCTTTTCGGCGCAGTCTCTGTCGTCGCTCGATCAGATGGCTGGCAGCAATGCTTTCCTCCATGATGCGGGGCACACCGTGCGTGGTCACAGCCTCTGATAGCGAGGAAATGCGAGCGTCGAAACACAGACGGGTTCCTGCGAAGATTTCAGGATCACTTTTAGGCGTCCGTCGCTCAGTGCACAGCCGCCGGACTGTCAAGATCCAGCGGCTGGCGGCGTATATGTACGTTTATCAGGCAGTCTCGGTGTTCTTTTCGGGGTAGTCCCGGTCGTCGCTAGATTAGAAGGCTGGCAACAATGCTTCCCTTCAAAGTAACGTGGTGACTCCGCTGTGTGTGTTTTGTTGTCCTTTTTGGGATGTGGCTCTCACGCTGTGGCAATGTTAGCTCCAGTCACGCCATTAAGGTCAGCGGCACCCGATACAGGGTTAAGTAGCACCCCCCCCCCTCCCCCCGTCTCACCTCTTCTATCCTCGTGGCTGTCTTTATTGTGGGTCCGCTCTGTACCCCACGACTTTGTTAATGCGGATGTAAATATCTGTTTTTTAAGAACTCCAGGTAACGAACATGTCCCACGAGTGATAAATCAGCAGAATATTAGATCACAAGCGCATATTTACATTCTCATTTCTCAAACAGCAAAAAAAGCGCGTGCTGTTTTTCTTATAAAGACGCATTTGGGAAAAAGTAAACAGCACATGCGATTTCGGGCATATACATGTACAGATAGAGACCATAAAAATAAAAAGGCCTCTTGAACCACGGCAAATGCAAACATTGTGCTTCTAGAAACACTTTTATTCGTATGGACAGCAATATTTTATAAGAGGTGAGGAGCCAAATGCCACAAGGACTGTAATGATGTGACACTGCTATTTCGTATACTATTTGCATAGTGAAACCAGTGAAGAAAAGGTGAGAGCAGACAGAAGCGCCTTCCTGTGTTCTACTTGTGTTCGTGTTTCTTTCGCTGTTTCCATCAGTTCAGCGTAAGGAGTATTTAAAATTTAGAACATGCGCGGAACATCTGCACTTACAGCCGCAAGAATGAATCAGAGTAAACAAATAGTGAAACAAAACAAGTAATGATAGACCATGCACATGATCACGCGCGCAGGAACATGCATAAGAATGACAACTCACAACTAAAGAGGCGAACAGCCGAAGGAGAACTCGAACACACAGGAAATCACTGAAGTCGCAAAACAAGCAAGCAGTCATTCAAGGCCTTCCATGGACTACTATAAAACACTAAACTTGCAGAGGTGTCATGGGACAAATAAGCCTGCCGCACAAAAAAATAAGCATATCACTCGACGCGTCCGTTAAACAATCATTAAGAATCTACGAATAATAAAAAGTGGCAACACTTAGAAGCCAGCTTGCTTTACTTAAGTTATAAGAAAATTATGAAGATTCTTTAAAAAGGTAACATTCATGCAAAGAGTGCAACGCGGAAATGAAACAACTCCAAGAGTCGAAGTTTTCCTTGATTGCGTTCATGCTGCGAAGTTACCAATGCGCACTGATTCCATACCAGCAGAAATTATTTGGGCCGAAACGAAACTTTGGAGCTGGAAGGTGGCAGGTGTCACCGGGCTTGGCTTTTAATGAACTCGTTTTAACCGTGACCTAATTGCCTTGTTTAGAGGGAGAAAAACGTAAAACCTACATAATCCAGTACGTGAATCCCTTGCGTACATTTCCTTTCAATTGCACGCTCTGAAACACTAGGCCTTGCTAAGGGCCCCCTCCTACTTAATTATCGATTTTTGTTGTTTGTAGTGAGTACGTAGTGATGAGGGACATGCTGTTCAGCCACTAAGCTACAGGCATTCCTTACCTTTTGATGTTTTCATGGTTTCAGGCGGCTGTGGGGCAGAGCCAGGGACCAAGAAAGGCACAGACAATAATAAACTCCTTTATTGACGCATGCTGGAGGCATCCGGTAGGCTTAAAGAAGACGCTGAACACTGGGGCAACGAAACTGCCAGCAGGCCTCGCTAGAGAGAATAGAGTGAAGTGCACTTACAAGAAAGTAGGGCAGTGGGACGGCGTGGCTGGCGACGGGTGTCGCATAATACGCTCCGGCACCCTGGCTCCCGATCCGATCAGTATCGGGCATGCACTCTGCTGCAGTCCTCACCACGGAAATAATTCGTTCTGCGCAGATATCAGAGACTTGCTGCTCTGCGTCTCAGAGAAAATTACGCACCGTTTTGCGTTATCACAGAATTCTGTGCATTTCGCATCTGCATGAGCGTTATTGCTTCTGGGCGTTTCGGTGTGGCAAAGGGAAAACAGTGATATTCTGCCACCGCTCACAGTCACAGCCGGACTGACATCCTTTTCCGGCGTTTTGGCCGATCAGTTGAAATTGGAAACGGTTGTTTCGAAAGCGATGAAACTCGGAATACGGGGCCTGTCAAGCGCAGCACGGCCTCCAAGAAGTTCGCGGCGGAGTCAGCAGCGAAACGGCCAAAGTCAAAAGTTTGCAAGCTTGGCGTCCTCTAAGGCAGTTGAAGAAATGCGCGCCCCCATTCATAAGAGCAGTTCAGCGCTGCAGTTCTCTTCGCCATCATGAGACAGTTTGACCAATCAGTAGATTCCAGAGGCAAGCAAAAAATGTTTCACAGAAAAAAAAAACGGGAGGAGATTTTAGGCACGCAACAATATCGATTTTTCATTGTAACACTGCTTCAACGGTACGCCTTCAAGGTCACAGCTCTTGTTACGGGCAGCCAATTTGATGTTATTTTTAATGGAATAGCCTTACCGCCACCTAACAATCCTCATTTCGAGAAATAAGGTTGTAGGTCGAGGCGAGAATTCTTCAATGATGCACGTCCGTATGTAGCCATGTGTACGTGGAACAGGAGCGCGAATAAAGGATCAAATTTTTAAGAGGGTCAAGTGTATTTGAAAAACGTGAAATATAACGCTCTAAATGCGCTCCACAATTTCCTGGGGTTCCGAGCGGCTGCATCGAATGAAGGCTGCGAACTACGCCCAACGCATACCGAGGACTTACAGTCCGGTTGTTAGGATATGTGTCCGGAGGTAAAAGCTATCCGATGAAGTTGATTTTCTCTCTCGATCTTATGAGCGAAGTAGGGTGAGATGACGATGGTTAAAAAATGCTTGCCCTCTTCTAGATTCAGTATTGCGCAAATTATATTGCGCAATAAATATTGCGCACCAATCAGAGAGCGACTCGGTGGCGCACTCCGTAATTTCTGACTGTCTGAATTTAGCACTGTCGGTTATCCGTGCAGGGCCAAGGTTTCTGCGAATTTTCGTCGATGTGAGCGAGGTGCTGAGAGTGCAGTGGTCACAACTTAGAGTTTCTCCGAAATTGGTCCACGTGACATTGGTGACATTTTTGACAAGGGTCAGGTCGAGAGAAGTGTCTCTCGTGATGCTGTTTCCCTCTTTCGTCGGATAAGCCGGATCGGTGAGGAGTTCGAGGTCGATAGTTGTTATCGCCCTAGCCACTGAGGCTCCTCTTGCCGAGTTGATGCGGTATCCCCAGTCTCTGAGCGGGGCGTTAAAATCTCCGATTACGAAAGGTTGGTTGCTTTTGCGCCTTTTGCTCCTCCACCGTTAAGAAATCAGCTCTCGCTGGGGTTGGTGCTTTGTACATATTTGCGACGAATGTGCTTTTTCGGCCACGCTTACCAGGCACTATTTCGACCGCTAAGTGCTCTATATTCGGCACAGATAACGTGTGCTTGACAACTGTCCAATCCTTTGCAACCAGGGTTACAACCGTCGGAATGAGGGGATGAACCTCCATGTAATAATATGCCGGCACGGAGGGGGCTCTGTGGGCCTTGACCTCTTGCAGGCATATCAAATCGGGTCTGATAGGAGATTTAGAAATGAATTGCCTGAGGCAACCTAACTTTCGTCGGAACCCCTGCTGTTCCATTGCCAAATTTCGACGTGTTCGGCTTGTTTTTCCTCGGCGCCGGTTTCGGTGGGGTTAGGTGCTGCACCGCGATCCTGGTCTTTGATAGGGAATGGCTCCCAGACTGGCTCGCCTTCCTGCTGCCGTGGCTGGTCGTGCTCTCGTCGTCTGAGAAGAACCAGCAGCCTTTGTGGACTCCCAGCATCCCGTCCTTGCGGGACTTCCGGCCTTGGCCTGGGCTGACTGCAATGGAGGAGACGGGAGGTTGGCGCACAGCTTTCAGGCGTCGCGGGCATCCTCTCGCGCCGGATTCGTGCTGGTTCCCGCCGAGCCCGCACTTGGGTTGGCATTTGTGGGTCGCAGGTGGGTCGCTGTCTCCGCAGACGACACACCTTGACTTTGGGGTTGGGGCATACGTCGAGTCGGTGGCCCGGTTGCATGCACGCCGAGCAGAACTGCCGCGCCGGACGATACGGATGACACAGAAATTTCGCTCCTCCTTGGTAGACCGTTCGGCGCACAAATGGTCCATCGAAAGCGAGAAGGGCCGTTGTGGAGGAGCCTTGAATCCGGGCGTGTATGATTTCGAATCTTCTGTCTCTCGAGGGGACAGCGCGCGCCCCCCTCGAGACTGGCCGTGGTGGCCCTGTACCTTCTTCCATACATACATACATACATACATACATACATACATACATACATACATACATACATACATACATACATACATACATACATACATACATACATACATACATACATACATACATACATACATACATACATACATACATACATACATACATACATACATACATACATACATGCATGCATGCATACATACATACATACATACATACATACATACATGCATGCATACATACATACATACATACATACATACATACATACATATTTTTATTTTCCAGAAATTTGAAAGGGCTCCTGAGCTAGAAGCTATGAGCTTGACTAGGCCGAGGAGGCCCAATACATGGCAGTAGCGTGTCTTTACAAAAAATATATAAACATTCACCCAAAGAGTTCACAAATGAAACTGATCGATACTATTTCCATAGCATACACATGACATTTAGCATACATGATGCATATCAGAGAAAAGAGATCTCACACAAAGCAAAACAACAACAAAAGAGTAATAACACCAATGTGCTATTCAATATGAAATATCGCTAACAGAACAAAATAGTAATAGAAATCATGTATTAGCAAAATAGGAATACAGCTGCTTGACACTGTATTCATGAACAGAATAGTATTTGTTGAGCGCAACAGGAAGGTTATGGGTCAAGGACTGATGTTTATATAAAGTGCGTAAGCGCGGGATTCCCCATTTCTTTGTGTTTCTTGTGTTTAGGTTTGAATTCGTAATGCGCTGTTTTAAAGACGCCAACAAAGCTATAGTGTTTTTTATTTGTGGGGAGGAATAGCAGGCTGCCTGTAATAAACGAAAGTCGTATATGTTATCTATGGGAATAATGCTAAGGGAGGAAAATGATTCTTAACAAGACGACATAGGTGCAATATTTTCGATGCAACGGACAATCATCTTCTGAATAACTGCAAGCTTGCTTAAATTAGATCTTGTGGTTGTGCTCCAAACTAAAGAACAATATGTTAAGTAAGAGTTAAAGAGGGCATTATATATTTTAAGCTATATATGCCCGATGCGTTCGCGTCAGCCCGGCCGCACAGCAGACTCGCACTGACCGCGATGCCATTTTAAGTCAACGCCTGCTTCTCTGCGGATTACATCGCATTGAAAGCCTTGACACCACCGCTGCTATATTTCGTTTCAATTGCTTTCAGGTTAGACTGATGACTGATTCCGAGCAACCACGATTGAGGTGCAGTGTCGACAGCACTGCAATATTCGGCAGCGCAGTTGAGCTTATTGAGAATAATGAAGTACCATTAGAGTTTGAGAAACAAGTCTCTGATTGACTCAGATAATGAAATGAGCTATGTAATTTACATTCACTGTGACATCCACTACTGATTGGTCGGCTAGAATTGCGAAAGCGCAAACTTACTACACATATCAGATAGTGCTCTACATCCTGCAGGATCGACAGTGCTTTACTTTGTGTAATACCCTCGGAGAACCATAGCTCTAAGCATACAAAAAGACGATGGGTTTCTTGCTAAGCATCTTCCACAGGTAGAGGACTTACATTCCAGGATTTTCATGACGCCACCAATTACATGAAATATTTTAGTCGCATTTTTTGCAAATGCTTAACTCTAGAAAGGCCGCCGCAGTGGTTCAGTGGTAATGGTGCTCATCTGCTGACACAAATGACTCGGGTTCGATGCTGGATGCGGCGGTCGCATTTCGATGGAGGCGAAATGCTAGAGGCCCGCGTAGTGCGCGATGTCTGTGCACGTTAAAGAACCCCAAGTGGTTGAAAATATCTGGAGCCTTCTACAATGGCGCACCATATAGTCTGAGCTGCATTGAGACAATAAACCCCATTAAAATCTCAAGATTATTTCCAGAAATTAAGGGTTTAGCGAAGTTATGAAATCCAATAAATATATATAGAGAAATTTTAACCACTCTCTATTTTTCTTTTTATTCGTCCAGAACAGGGTTTGAGATTTTTGAAATGCAACAAAATAAAGTTAAAATTTTTTAAACCACTGTAGGAAATAAATTGGTGCAAATAAATACAGAAAAGCTTAGGTGAAACAATGTGAAAAGCGACATAAGCACTCTCAGAAATACGACGTCGCTCCCACAGCATACACACACGCAGGAGAAAAACAGAAACAAAATTGACACGCTGGACCAAAGATCAGCATAACAAACGAAGACTTAATTTTTCGATGCTAGCTCCAAGAAGTTTACCGTAGACCATTTCCTATGACTGATAGAGCGCATTCCTTCCCTCTACATAAAGACATAAAGCAAGTCCTACGAATGATGGCACGTTCACAACACCCCAGTCAGTGTAAACTCTTTCCCAGTTCACACTCATGAATTTAATTCCACAGTGCGCGCATTTCCAGCAGACCCTCTATGCATGAGCGAGCATGCACGATGTCCAAGGAAAGCGTTAGAATGAGTTCGGTACCTTGACTGCAGTGTTTTATAGCTGTAATGATATTGGGAAACACCACTCTCCTCGCTCACTGCAAACTGAACCACAGAGCCGCGTTGGCTGCGTCCGCCTTTTGCCACCGCTGTTAACTAGGTGGCGCCACTCGCGCGCGTTAAGCTGCAGCGCACGGAGCGTATAGCGCCACAAACTTCACTCTCTACCTGCAGTTTGTCTTCTCTTTTTACGCAGATTCCGAAATCGTTGAGCGAAATCCACAAATATTAAAAACAGGTTGCCTTTCTTCTTGAGGTGCAGATTAAACATTTTACTTTTGCATGAAGCTAAACGTACAAGTATAATTGGGTACGTTTTCTGGCCATAATGGGGCAAGCAATGTGCTATCATTGTTTTGAATCCATCTTTGTGAAGATACTCCTTTCACGCTGTCTTCCTGCAGACCGGAAATCTGATCAGAATCCTCGTGTTTGCGAGTACTTCTGTTTTCTGATTATCAACCTTACTCCCCCGCTCTCGGACTTGTTTACTCATATTGCAACAAACATGCTCAGCCAGCTTCTCAAATTTTCTTGCCGGCATTTCAGTGAAAGTTTACTTATTCCCCTCTCTATTCTTCTTGTTCAATTGTTGTTGTTGGATGGTTCTTCTTTCTTGCTAGTGCGTCCTATCTCTCTGCTTCGCCAAATAAACCTCTGGAGTTGGCCTGATGAACTCAGCATGACCTAATTTAGCACTTGAATAGTACGTGAAAAAAGTACAGTGCAGTTAAAGTTATTGCAGCAGCATATAACAGAATAAGTGAGCGGGCCCGCCACTGGACTTAGCACAGTCTGTTTTGCTAAGCCAGCATGCGGGAGGAAGTCCGTCCCCGGCAGAGCTCCAACCTCAACTGCCACCCACGCAGAGCTCGCGGTCGTCGCAGGGTTTTCTTCTTAAGAAAGAATTATTATTTCAGCACTCCCCCGTTCCCAAAGGCACTTAATGATCCCACGGTTCTGTGGAATGCAAACACTCCAAATGGGGCTGGTATACTGACGCGCCAGGACCCCAGCTCGCAATGTTAGCAAACCCGTTCGCGCAGAAAAGCGCAAATCTACGACAAGTGGCTCCGGGCGCCGTTAAAGGAAAGAAAGGCAAACCCAGACACCTAACGGAACCGCGGGGTGTGGTTAGGTGAAGGCGTCCGGAGCCCCGTGCGCTAAATGATGCGCGAAGCGCCGTTCAAGGAGACACACGGCGCTTCCCATGTCAATGCCAGAACGAGACCCGACAAAAGCAATACTACACGCATGCTCACTCCACACGAAGTCCGAGTTAACCAGCGCAAACAAAAACATCGAAAGCCATGTGATGTACGTGCGGGCCGTCTCGCTTAAGGAACCTGGGCCCCGCGCTCTGTACGAGTTTCCCCTCTAAGGCGCAAGGCGTCACGGCGACGCGGCTCGGAGGTGGAACGGTACAATTCCGAACGACAAACAAAAGTTTTGCCTTGAAGACGCCGGCGTCCCAACGAAGCGGCTCGGGCATGCAAATGTAAAAAAAAAGAAGCAAAAGAAATGCTTGCAAGCGGGTGCGAAGGACAACCTTCCATGTCCTTCCAGAATTGTTTATAATTTACAATTGTTTCTATTTTCGTTTCATTACTAAGTATCGTTTGCTTATCCTTCTAGAAGTGCGTAGAAAATGGATTGCATCTTAAATGGCTCTTTCAATATTTTTTGCTGCGTTTGGATTATTGATCTGTGGTCAAATTCGGAGTCACAACATAGTTCTTGATGAAGTTTTACATAAGTAGGCGTCAGTAGTAACAGCTAATGACGTGCGGGAAGCCACATAATGCGCCACCACGGATTGTGGAGTTGAGACCACTGTCAGATTAACCGTGGTGTCCCTTATAAAAACGAGAAAATGGCGCGAAAAAAACACGCACCAATACAAGACTCAAGGTTAGAGTAACTCCGGTGTCCCGTGTCCTGGAGTTGCGCTATTTCTTTTTCAGAAATATTACTGTATGTAAAGAATTACAGCAACAAGCCTGACAACATGTTCCATTGAAATCATTTAAAAAAGATGTGAAAACAGGAGGAGCATCGTGAGTATTGCGGTGCTAGAAAGTCCATGTCAAATTCCTGAGACGGCTGCTGGTTTTAATTCCCTATTCAGCTGCATCGTCTCACGTCAGAGTGAGGACCGTATGACATGTTTGTTGCACGCGTGAAAATACACCCTCGAGTCAGGAAACTTCGCCATTCATTAATTTTGTAGGGGGCATGGAGAAAAAATTGGTTGTTGGGGAAAGGAAATGGCGCAGTAACTGTCTCGCATATCTCGGCGGGCACCCGAACCGTACCGTGAGGGTAGGGGCAAAGAAAGGAGAGAAAGAAGAAAGGAAAGAAAAGATGCCGTAACGGGGGTCTCCAGAATAATTTCGACCACCTGGGGATCCTCAAGGTGCACAGACATCGTACAGCACATGGCCGCATTCTTAGTTTCGCCCCAGCGCCTTCAACACTGAGCCTCCGCGGGGGCGCAAGCGCCAGATAACAGATCTGTTGTGAGACAGTGGTTGTTTTGCTAACGACGAAGCTTCTGCTGCCCTGTTCAATCTGGACGGGCAAGAACAGCTCGATAAGCAATCGGCTCCTTGAGGGGCTGCGAAGTCGTTCCTCGCTATTCGCTCATCAAGCACGTGTAGCTTTTAGTGCTAGAGCATTGAATGGCTCACTTGCGAAAAATGCGTTCTGATAAGGAACAGGTGCGGAGCGAGAGAACAGTAGTTAGGAGGAGCGAGCGGCTAAGAGAGGTGCCTGCGCGCACAGCCTGCTGAAGGTGGATAGGTGCACGTGACGGAGTGGGCAGCTTTAGCGGTGGCCGGTGGCGCGCGCTAAAACGAGCAGTGGAGGGTCAAGATGTCAAGAGACGCAGGCGGATTTCTCCCTCGATTGCTTCGCACATGCTTTCAAAGGCTCGCCTCACGCATGCTTTGCGCCGCCGTCAAACAGATGTCTAGATGTTGCGTCCATTATAATTGCGTGGCGTACTCAAGAACGAGAATAAAACGCAGCTGTATTGCCCAGAAGAGTTCCAGGTTAACAGACAACGAGTGCACGGCGAAAACAGAGCAGCGACTGACTACGATGCTGCCAGGAGAGAACAATGGAAACTGACTCGTTCAGCCGTGGTCACTGCGCGCGTTCGGTGCGTGCACGGACAGTGGTGAGCAGCGGCGGTCTCGTTTTGCATTGAGTCGCCTGTGGCGACTGGGGCTGCTACACAGGCCCCTCGGCTAGTGAAGGAGCCCGCTGAAAGGGGGCCTGAGCGGTACAAAGGGCCTCTCGTTGGTTCTAGCGTGGTGAAGAGCTTCAGGTGGCAGCGACTGACTGCGATGCTGCCAGAAGATAGCGCTGGAAAAAAAAAAAAGATTGGCAGTGGCTTAGCTCGGCTATGCCAGAATATACGGCTGAGCTTGTTGTGGTCACTGTACGTTTAGCAATGAGAGACATCGGGCTCCATGTCGGCGGTCCTGCGCCGTCCATTACACTTGGCGGTCTGGCATCTCCGTTTGGCAAGCCGTTCTCCTCTCCGTTCGGGCGTCTCCGCTGCTCTATTCGCCTTCTTACGCTCATTCTCGCTTTGTTGAGTAGCCAAGCGTCAGGCGACGACCTCAGGATTGGAATAATTAATCTTGCCTCTTTTACAGGCAGCTGGAGTGTCCTTCTCTGCGTCAATGTCAAACGCTGTGATACAGCCGCCCATTACATCTTCGCATTTTATGCGCAATCCTGCGCATGTAACGCACGGTTCGGGTGCTAGAGCGGCGTGCGGCGAGGCGACAACGAAGCGCGCGGCGCACCTTTTGGGCCTATCTGGTTACCATGGTACCGGCGCTTGCACTCAACTGCTCATCGGCGTGACGTCACGCTTGGCAGCGACGGTGGAGCGGGCGCGCGGCCGCGGCGACCACCGTGACGGCGACGGCGAAGCGCACACCGCCCCTGCTGCTCCTCTCGAGTTGCGATGGTAACGGCTCATGCAGACAACTGGCCTATCCCAGCCACCACGAAATTCTCGACTGGTAGCTCAAAATTGTAGAGGCTCTTAAAATCAGTACTAGCAGTACGGAAGACTGTCAGGAAGGCATCGGTGCCCTCCTCAAAAAAGAACTTGCTTTTCTCCGCAATAGATAGCCCGCTTTTGTTGTTCTATTCCGCTAAGTTATGATATGATTCAGCTTGTGCCTCTCCTTGATGCAATATTTACTGTACCTATGTGCGTGCTCTTTTTTCCCACACGTGATGCTCTGGAATTTGTACGCTTGCGCCCTTTCTGCTTCTTAAGGCGGTGTATTTCTGAAAATACAGTTGCAAGTTCGCGCTCATGTGTGTGTGCGTGTTTCTCTCCCCCGTCCTGTCTTATTCTGCGCAAAGTTTTCCTGAATATAACTCAGTGTAGCTTTCGCTACAAAAACGGTTAAATAAAGAATGGAATTCTCTCCAACAAGCGCGCCAGACATGTGCACGACTGATAGGAAAGCAGGTATACACGCTTCGTGAGCTGCGTTTCAAAGGTACACGTAGCACCCTCTGCGGAGAGGAGCTGCAAAAACTGCCTGTACTCGCCCAGCCTCCCGCCGCGTCGTCAGCCAGTACCCGCAATGGCGCAGCGCGGTGCAGCCGTGAGCGGCGGACAAAAGAAAGCCACTGCTGTGTATTGTTGCGTCTACTGATGCCACAACATGTTCGGCAATACTGTCGGAAAGCTTCCCAAGAGCGGAATATTATACATTTCCATGGAAGTCCTACGAAAACGTGAGGAAAGGGCGCTGGATCAGAGCGGTGCAAGGTAAAAAACTGCTTCGTGTTTTTCGGGGGTTCCCTTTCTTCACGTGTTGAGAACTAATTGCTGTGTGCCCGCTTTTTTTTCTTCGTCAGCCCGGATGGGGAGTTACGGCAACCGATGCGGGACCGGACACGCATCTGTAGCTCCCATTTCGTGGGATATGGCAACAGCACCATCGCCAGTCATCCTGCTAACGTTCAAAGGGTATTTCCGTCTTGATACGAAAATGGTGACGTTGTCTCATCTGAATCAAAACTTGAAAGATTCGACAGGTGAGCAGTAGAGAAGGGCTGATGGTGAACCATTTAAGCTCATGCGGGGCAAATATCCGTTTTGTTGGCGCTCAGGCTGCTAAGTTTTTCTTTGGTTATGTGCGGCATTTGCAGCTTATGTCGGTTGTGTAGTCAACTAACGTGCTTGCCCATCAAAATGTTTTAGACCTCAGCGATGAAGGCAGTCGCTTGCAGCTGCACCTCACCAAGGTGTAGAAGGCAGTGCACTGCAAGTATGCGCCCAATTGTGCAGATGAACCTGCGGCACCAGTGGACTCCTCCGCAGCATCTATGATTGGCCAAATTTCTTTTAAACTCCGTATACAACTTTTATTCATGTGACTTCGCATCTTGTCAAATAGGACACAAGAAAATTGTGCATTTTAGTGTACCAAGAGAGTTCTTGATTTTCCCACTCGGTTTGTTTTCATTGGTGCGTACTAGCCAAAACATGTATTCGACTGCATAATGCCGCTAACGGTAGCCTTCTACATGTATTTCCAGACTATTCAAACTGATGAAGATTCTTCCAGAGGCCCCTGCAAACTGTTTCTCTCTGTGAGATCCCAGGTTTCGGCATCAACACTTAACACTGCCGACTGGGCATACAAGCTGAGACCTGCAAAATGTCTGCTTCCACTGGACTAGAGGAGAGAACGTGCACATTTCTTGGGTACCACTCTCTTGTCGGAAGACCGGATTCCTTTAGACAATTGTGTAGGGTGAACACAAATGTTTTTTGCTTTTTTAATGTCTGTGCTGTCCCCCATTTTTGTGACTGAGGTTTACGTGCCAATTTCGCAAAAGCTCGCAATACTTTTGATGAAAATGAAACTTGGACTAAGTTTTGCCAGCATTGTATTCCTTTTTGGGCTTCATCGTACTACAGTCAGCCGAATATGTTTCTATTTTAAGCAACCTGTTAAGTGCGACGCATGAGTGGATACCATGCCCATCTCTTGAAGCCGTCCAGGCAACAGCGGCTGCTTGTTTTAGGATTCACTGCCCACGCTGCCGGTACATAACTGATTGTACTCATCTCAGGACAGAAGAGCCGTCGAGGGTAGAACAAAGGCATGCTCTTTTTTCCCATTATAAAGGCGGCTTTACTTTAAAAAATTTTTATTGGTATGTTGCAAAATGGAACTGTTAAATTTGTTTCGAAAACCTATGCAGGTCTTACCTCGCTCATATTGCCAGAAACTCAGGATTCCTGGATAGGATAGAGCCTGAAGATGTCGTGCTGACTGATAAAGGATTTCCTGGCATAAGGGCACCCACACAAAATTAAAGTGGCATTATGGTTGTGCCTCTCTTTTAAAAGGGGAATGCACAGTTCACCTATGACAAACTTCAGCAGACTTATCATATTGCGCAAGTGCGTGTGCATCTTGAAAGAATAACCCAAATAGTTAAGTTGTGTACTATTGTGAATTCAAGAGTGTCAATTGACCTGATTCCCCAAATGAGTGAAATAATGCGGATGTTCTGCTTTCTTGTCAACATTCAAGCGCAAATTATAAATGTTCCCGATGCTTTTGACGACTGATTAGCTTGAATTCTTTGTGGCACGCACCTATATTTTGTTTCGTATTTCAGGTGCAACGCTGCCCAGGCTTGCGCTTTTGTTTGTGCTGCCTACATATGCGACCAAAAAGTAGTGCGTTCCTACTGGTGAACGACACACTGTAAATGCTTTGCTTGCAGTTTTATTACATGATCCATTTGCCTTGAGCTTGATTAAATGCGCTCTTATTGATGACGACAGGTTGCCGCTTTCTCCTAACTTAGACCACTCTGCCACTAAACAACCGCGGAGTAACACACCTCCCTTTATTTTTTCACGCGGACTACTTTCGTACCTTTCAGAGTCCACTTGAAACTGGGTAGATTTTTTGAATCATGTATGCCAGATAAATTCACATGCAGCAGCAAACAAAGTTTTTATTTCAATGTCATTGCGCACTGCCACATGTAGATATGTACTTTTTTTCTGGTTGGTTTCAATTTTTCGTCGTCGATATTACAACGGGAAACTTGATGTATAGATTTTTTTGCCTTGATAAAAGTGTCCACATTGATAAGGCAGAGCTTTGTTTTGCACAACGGTTTGAGTACTGTACAGCGATCGCATGTATTACAATATGTGTAGTGTAATATATGCTCAGTTGCAGCAGTTGTAATTTGTTATGGTGTGTTTAAGTGTGACATTTTATGTATGTAATTCATTTTAGTAAACTTTGACATGTATTGTTTTGTTACACCTATTGCACTGTGGCAGGCCGCCGCGGTGGATCAGTGGTTATGGCGCTCGGTTCCTGACCCAAAAGACGCAAGTTCGATCCCGGCCGCGGCGGTCGAATTTCGATGGAGGCGAAATTCTAGAGGCGCATGTACTGTGCGATGTCAGTGCACGTCAAAGACCCCAGGGCGGTCGAAATTTCCGGAGCCCTTCACTACAGCGTCCCTTGTAGCCAGAGTTGCTTTGGGACGTTAAGCACCCATAAATCAAACCAAACATGAAGCTCAAAATTCGTTCGACGTAATAGCTGGCCTCCTACCACACAGCCCAAGAAGGGAATATTAATTTTTGGCAAGTTCGCAGTACAAAGCCTTGTAAGCTGATGTGATGAAATTTAAGCTAATGAATGAATAAATAATGTAAGCAGAAGGACGGGGACTGGGGAGGGCTTCTAGGATATTAGGAATGAACACTTGGGGTGCGGTGTGATCTTATGTGGAAGTTTTCTTTTTTGCCCTCACGTATCTTTTTCTGGGATTGTTATCGGTTTTCATGTTGTGTTTATGTCAAGTGATCTTGTGGAGCTGAATTCTTTGGCGAAAGCTCAGAAACCGGTGAGGTTATGGAAATTTTCTACCAGGTTCGACCGATTTGTTTTGTAGGAACAGATTACTTGAGTCTGATGCATGATACGCATGAAAACGTACCCTTGGAAATCAGAAACCTCACGAGTACGTGATAACTTCCCTATACATCCCATATCTTGAGCAGCATCCAGTTGAGAAATTAATGGTGGGTGTAAAATTAGTTTTTGGGGAAAGAAAATGGCGCAGTACCTGTCTCATTTATCGTTGGACACCTGAACCGCGCCGTAAGGGAAGGAATCAAGGAGGGAGTGAAAGAAGAAAGGAAGAGAGATGTACCGTAGTGGAGGGCTACGGAATAATTTCGACCACCTGGGGATTTTTAACGTACACTGACATCACACAGCATACGGGCGCCTTAGCGTTTTGCGCCCGTATGCTGTGCGATGTAAGTGCATGATTACGTATCTTGACTCTGCAGGAGGACGACGCCCGGCGCAGGAAAAGGTCTTCTTTCAGTCCTCCTCTTGCTGGCGTTTTATAGACGATCTTCCCCGTATTTGATAGGATTTTCTATTATCCGTGGTGCTCTGCCAATGCTTTTGAGATCCTTATCTCTGTGGATAGATCGGTCAGGAACTGTTATACTTCGGTATTACGGAATGATGTTTGAAAACACCGCACCGCACACACCAGATTCAGGGCAGCTGCCCGAAGAAAACCAAAGGAAAGAAAAATTTGATGGGGGGGCACGAATGATTGGGCGTTGCTTTTTGGTGCGTAAGAAGCCAGAAGCAGTCTAATGTGTTTGCTCCGCTGATGGACCTTCAAGCATAAAGCAAAAGGTTTTGGTAGAGCCACCAGGATCCACTCTTTTCCGAACACAATAAGCACCACGCACAGCATGGCTTCGGGAGTGCAAAGCCACATTTGCTCGACTTCAGATGCCCATTTGCTCCACATCACCTGCGGTGATTTTTGAAAGAAAGCTTCGATGTAAACCTACACCAGAGATAGCATTATCATCGATGTGATTCTTCGAACAGTGTGTAGCGGCCACAAGCTTGCTTCGTTCTAGACGCAATCGCCGCCTAGCCCAAGCAAGCCAGGAAAAAAATTGGCGGTGGTTTAGCTCTGGTTAAACCTGGAGTGACGCGATGGCTACTGCAGGCCGAGTGGAACCTGGCAACGTGACCAACAACGTGATGAACCACGGGATCAGTCACGGCGCCGCGCTGCGGGCAGCTGCTCCGAGCAATGTGAGCAACCACGTGACAGCGTGGCGGCGCAGCCACAGGGTCGCGGCGCCGCCACGCTGACGGCTCGAAATGCTACCGTAATGTAGCGGTCGCTACAAAACCTATTCGAATGTTCGATTTTGTTTTCAGCTTCCTCCTTCTCTAAAGAAACAGCACCCTGCAACTGCAAAGCCATGGTTCAATACTAAGTATTGTCATCGAAAAACATTCGAAAAAAAAAACTGCCACGATAAGTGAGCTGAGGAAACCGTGTTTGCAGTGCACATTTTCATAAGAGTGACGTTGGGTCGTCTTTGTTTCTCTTAGCGACATCTTTCGTTCTGCACGTTCTGTGACGTGCTCGCTGAGGATGCTTCCGTTCTGCAGATAGGATTTGTGGGAACCCTCCAAATCCTCAAGAATTAGCGAATTTCACTTCGGGCGTCATTTTGCATTAAGGGAAGTGTTTATGCTAAATCTCTGCTAATTTCGGAATTTCAGTGCTCTCCACTCAACCTTTCGCAGAAAGACGCCCTAGTACAGTGGCTGGTCAGCAATTTGCCGGCCGCTGCCGCGAACTCGCCCTGGGGATCCACGTCTTCTTACATCCACAAAATTCAACTCCATGTGAGAAATTTTCACTTTGCATATTTGTTCAGCCAGCAGTGGCCAATAGAAAGCAGCTGCGATAATATATAGGTCGCGCTGCTCGGTTTAAAGTAGTTAGCTGTTGATCTAGGTGGTTGTCAGACGTAATAAAAGCAGTCTAGAGCCAATATGTACAACAGACATGAAGTAAAAGGTAAGTAAACACGGACGCTTACTCTCAACTCTTTAATGAGGAGGTAACGATGGACATATATATGCTTCCAAAACATTTCCGCGTGCGCACGCCTACAAGGCAACAGAAAAATACAGGTAAAAGGTCTTATCCCAGAAACGTGAAATGAATTTTTCCTCAGCCTGATATAGATGAACAGATGTGTCATTGAAACCGTTTTAACCCGCATTTTTTATGTGAAAGGCTTCCAAGATTTTACGAGCTGTTTGTTGTCTGCCTCTGCCCGAATCCTCGTATCGCGAAACCATGGTATACAGTTGATAAAAACCATGCAGTGTTCAACATGTTACTCACTGTCATTATTATCTATGTTTTTCGCATGCTCGGTAAGTTGGTCGTTAACACAACGCTCGTGTGGCCAATGTAGGATTTTTCGCAATACAGGGGCTTTCGTAGATTGAGGGAGAGCGACTTGTTAAACACTGCAGGGCCTGCGCCAACTGTATACCACGGTTCTGCGATGTGAGGATTCGAAGCAGAGGCAGACAACAAACAGCTCATGAAATTTTTAAGCCTTTCAGATAAAAAATGGGGGTTCAGACTGTGTCAGTGACATATCTGTTATCTCTCTGAGGCTAAGGAGAAATTCCTTTCACGTATCTATGATTGGACCTTTAACCGTACTTTTCTGTTGCCTTGTACGCGTGCGCTTGCAGAAAGGCTTTGGAAGGGCGTTCATGTCGATCGTTTCCTCGTCATTAAGGAATTGAGAGTAAGCGTCCGTGTTGTCTGACGTCTTCTTCCTTGTGTGTTGTACCTCTTGACGCTAGAATTTTTTTATTCTGACTGCTCTGTCACTTGAAGAAATACGTACGGCCGAAGTAAATACTGCACTGCCGGTGGTCTAGGGAAGTTTTGTGAGTGGCACAGCACAAGTAATTGGTTCCTTCGCTTTCTTCGTAATATAAAGGAGGCAACTATAATTTCGAAACAGATAAATCGAAAGGGCTAGTGTTTTGCGGCTCCCGTAACAAGCAAAGCCGGAAGGCAGTTTTAAATTATACTAAAAATTACAGTTGGTCTAGTGCATCTCACAACGTAAACAGTCGTAGTCTTTTTTTCTAAAGCAGAATATATCGATGCAAGCTATAGAAACAGTAAAATCGGTGGCCACTTAAAATAGTTTGAAAGATTTAGTTGTGTCACTATCCCTCTATTCGTTACGCTGCATTGCCGCTACCTAATCAATGAGCCGAATAGCCCCTATTGCTAATTTTCATCAGGAGATATCCCATTACTAAAAGCTTATTTCACGGCTTCTGAGCAACGCTTTGCTATAGTTGTCTAGAGTTTCGTTTACACACAAATACTTTGAACACCGCCGGTGCATTTTTCGTAGTAAAAGCTCGAGTAGATATCACACCAACCTCCGACAGCAAAAAGCTTTACTTAAGTACCAGTACCAGATATAACGACCACACTTCGCAGGTGGGTGCGATGACTCTGCATCGCTATCTGCCCCCCTGGCTCTTCGACAGCGACAGAAGGAAAGAATTCAGCGACACGGTGAGCTATATTGTCGTTTTCCGTGATGCATCATGAGCAAGGCGGAAATTTGAGCGAGTTGGTAAGTGTTCATTTTCGCTCTTGTGTCCCGTTCGTGTTGCGCTGAGAGCGAAAATGAGCATCATGAGCGCCTTTGGATCTTCAACCACGGTGTAATGAGGACGTAAATAATGTCGGCGGTAACACAGAGCAAATGGACATCCCGCTAGTAACGAATAAGGATGTAATGAAAGCATTTCCAGCAATGCAAAGAAGGAAAGCAGCTGATGATGATCAGGTATTAGCAGACTTGTTGAAGGACGGAGGGGAGATTAAGCTCGATAAACTAACCATGCTCTATACGCATGCCATGCGACCTCGAGCGTACCATGAACTTGGAAGAACGCTGACGTAATCCATTAGAAAGGAAATCTCAAGCACTTAAAATATTGCAGACCGATCAGCTTAGTGTCCATTGCTAATAAGGTATTGTCCAAGGTAATCGCGAATAGAGTCAGGACAACCTTACACTTCAACCAACCAAATGATCAGACAGGTCTTCGTAAAGAATAATCGACAATATACCATATTAACCGTGTGAGTAAGGGGGTAGATAAATGTGCAAAATATAGACAAGGGCTCTTGGGCCCCGCAAAGCTTTGTCCAGCTCTTAGCCAAAAAAGACCATCCAGTTCTTTCCTAGAAAATAAAGATGTATTTTATGCCCAACTCCTATACTTCATCATTACATCAGCCTGGCTGTGCCCACAGGAGCACAAGAGCCTCTCCTATGTCTCTCCAATTAACTCTGTCCTGTGCCAATTGCGGCGGCCCTATCACCTAAAACGTCTTAATTTCATCTGCTCATTTTACTTCATGCTGCCTCCAACTCTTCACTTCCCTTGGAACGCAGTCTGTTATCCTAAGGGACCATCGGTCATCTTGCCTTTGCATTACATGTGTTTCCGGAGCTCATTTCGCACTCTTGATTTCGACTACAATGTATTTAACCCGTGTTTGATCCCTGAGGCACTCTGCTCCCTTCCTGTCTGTTAACATGACGCCTATCATTTTTTTTATAGCTTTCTGCGTTGTCCTTAACTTACGTTCAACCTTTTTCGTTACCCTGCAAGTTTCTCCCCACAGTGGCGCACCGGTAAGATACAGCTGTTATATACTTTTCTCCTGAGGGATATTCGTTAACTGCCGTTTTTGATCTCAGAGATCCTGCCTAATATATTTAACTCCATTGCTATTCTGCTATTTTTTTTCGCACTCGTTATTCGCATATGCGGTCACTATCTAACTCGCTACCAATTGTAAGCTGCAATTCCGTTCGGAGACTGTTCAAGATCACTTTTGTTTTCTGCATATTCATTTTTAGACCCATAGTACTGCTCTCCCTGTCTATCTCAACGATCTTATTTTGGGGAATCAGGATGCAGAACAGCCTTATGCAAAAAGAATAGACGACATTTTTAACGGCTGCACAGCTACCATACCACAGTCCTCCATGAAGTAACCAATAATTTCAATAATGAAGGCTGTCAGGCAGGGACACACGATCTCGCCGATGCTGTTCACCGCCTGTTTCAAGCAGGCATTCAGAAGTGCGGAATGGAGCAGTTGGGGATAAGATATAACTGAAATCACCTTAGTAATCTGAGATTCGGTGTTGACATTGCCTTGCTGAGTCAATGGGGAGATGAACGGCAAAGCATGATCAATGAGTTGGCCATGGAAGGTAGAACAGTGGGTTTAAAAATTAATATATAGACAACCAGAGTAATGTTCGCAGTCTTGGTAGAGAATAGCAGTTTACAAGGCGTAGCAACGTGCTGGAAGAGGTAATATTATACATTTATATAGGTGAGGTAGTGTCCGAAGATCCGAATCACGAAAGCGAAAAAATTAGAAGAAAAATGGGGTTGAGTGCATTCGGGAGGTTCTCTCAGCTCACGAACTGCAGTTTCAGAATGTCCTTTAAAAGAAAATTATTTAACAGCGTTATCTTAGCGGTACTCACCTATGGGGCAGAAACGTGGATGATAGCGAAACAGGTTGAAATTTAATTCCGCCATGCAAAGGAAAATGATAGGTCTGACGTTAAGAGACAGAAAGAGGGCACAGTCAGTCAGTAAGCAAAAACGGGGTAGTCATAACCTAATCTAAATCAATAGGAAGAAACTGGCTTGAGGTGGGCATGTAGTGCGAAGGCAGGATAAAGCATAATCCTCAAGAGTAGTGGAATGGATTCGAAAGGAAGGCAAACGAATCAGTGGGTATCATGACGTCAGGTGCGCAGAAGGATTAAGAATTTTTTTGGGGATAAGGTGGTTGCCGCTGGCAAAGAAAAGGGTTAATTGTAGAGACATGGGAGAGGCTTTTGCCCTGAAGTGCCTGCAGCCATGCTGATGATGACGATGATGTTGATCATCCACAGTGTCGTTGCTTGAGTTTATGCTACCGGACAGATATATATATGCTAGTAGATTCTACGGCTAAACATGAGTACTGCAGCAGATGATGAAGCATGCTCTATCTTGCCTTCTCGATCTTATTTTTGCATCGTTTCAATAACTCTAAAATATCATCGAATCCTTGGCCAGCGGTGTCCTGTGTTCCTTGTTCCTGTGTCTTCGTCTTTTGCGCTGGTTTCCTTCTTCAATCCTTGGCCAGCTTTGCAACTGGCCAAGGTTTCCATCCTGTTTTAGTGGCACTGAAACGGCGCGACGATAAGCTGCATATGTTCTCTTAGAGCAGCGCGAAAGACACGAGAAAGCAAAATGTACATTATAACGGCCACTTGAATTTGAACTAATTTTTTTACGCAGCTAATATATCTCAACGTAAAAAACGTAAAGAAAGCCGAATAATTTTGTTTGTTCTAAACCATTGAAGGTTTCTGGATTTGTCAACATGCCTCTGTCTTATTTGTCTGCTACTCGTGAAACACCGCTGTGAGCCTGCGCCAACTCGGGGTTCTTTATTTCGATTCTCTGTATCTTAAAGAAGATATCATATGCGAACGATGCTAGCGCATTGTCCACACAGAATTGCTAAAAATTTCGCCAAGGCCTACACGTTCTGCGCAGTTTTGTCAATGCCCCTCGAGTAGTGCTCTCTTAGATGTGTTCGCGAACATACTTCAGTCCTTTGTCAGCCTCTGTCCGTATGCGCCTTCCGAGTTTTCTCCCCCTTCGTACATTCTCTCCGTGAACAGTGTGGCCCATTGTTTTGCGCAGCAACCACCAAGTTAATTGTTATATTCATTTCGAAAGGAGGTGGATTTCAGTGTCATAGATGTATCTGAGTGTGTATCTGCCACCAAGTTCGCGACCTAAATTACCATTTCGGATTCATGAATTCGATAATGAAGCGTAAGTTTCGTTACCCTTAGCGGTAGGAATCCGTGTCACGCAGTGCTTTGCTAAACTACGGCTAATAAGTGGCAGCCTCACCGCGGGAAATTCTGGGAACGGGCAACTCTGTGCGTACGGAGTTTCTCAGCGAAGAAATTTCGGGATACGCGCAGCTGCCCTTGTCACCTTTTTAACCAGGCTCAAAACGTGACAACGAAATTGCAAGCATCTTTTAGGCTGCACTGCTAGTGTCTTCAACAAGCTTCCGTTGTAAATCGCCGGCTTTGTTCTCACTATATATGTGTGTTGGAATATCAGTACACGTGTAACAATTTTTTTAATTTTGTTTCAAAGCTGCAATGCATTTCCAACTCGCTTACGCACAGCGGCACAGCCAGCTGTGGCACCAAGGCATTGCGCGGTGGAAAAGCTTCATGATAGAATGGACAATGGCATTTCATCCTCCTGTTTCAGCTTCTGCGAGGGATACAAGGGCACAACTTTTCGGTGGTCTTCCTTAACCTTCACAACAACGCGTATTCGATGAGACTGAACAGAAGCTCAAGACAGATATTCGAAAGGTGAATGGCATTTTTTATATAATAGGTCAGCTGCCGAAACATTCATTTTAATGCCTTGTCTCTTAGGTCTCTGCGCATGGTGCGTAATCTGCACAGCAAAGGCCAATAGGTGCCGTCACACATATTTGCTATAGGCAAAGAGATGGCTGATAGCCTCGCCCATAAAGCGCTCTCAGGTAATCCAACAAGAAAACCCCTCATGAGGCCTAGAGAGAGACAGTGCTTAGCCATTTCAGTACCCTGCGGACTTCAGCCAGAAAGCCATGTGTGACCAAGAGACTAGAAAGAACCCAAGCCACTTGACTACATCGCATTCGAACGGGCTCTGCCCGTATTCCTGTGTGGACGTATAAGATGGCAGCGCCTCTACAATGTTTCACATGTGGTGTGTGCAGGGATATAGAGCATTATTATATGTGCTCTCCAGAGTACAACGCGCAAATGTGCGTGTTGTTAGCGTCCCTCAAGATGACAGCGGCCCCTCGCAGTTCGTATCAGTACATTGTCTACCCGTGCGCACAGCTGTCATGTGGGCCTTCGTTTAAAGTTCTTCCAGGATTCGGACCTATATTCTGGATGGTGAGAGCAGGAGTTGATTATTGAGTGTTGTGGAGAGAGTGTTGTGTGCGCAGCGATGTCGGTCAGCCAGGTCTCAGGTATGTGGCTAATTTGCGGACGTTATATAGCATTCAAGTGTTCATACGGTGGAGCAGTTGCCGGCAGAAACCTCAAGGCTAATCCCACCTGTAGCTTTCAACAACCTCAACTCAGCTCAATTCAAAGAAAAATGCGAACTCGGACCAAGTGAACCATTTTAAAGGATTTGGCCTCGCATGGTCCTCGCAATTCCCAAGGAAGCTTTTAAATTCGCGCAAGTTGTAAAACTTTGCCCTTTAAATCGCCGTTTATATTGAATGCTTTCGATAGTGTTCAATTCGTGGCCACCATTCTTGATTTTCAATGACGAAGGCGTCCAAAATAAAGTCAGGTAAGTAAGCCAACGGGGCTTGAATGGGTGAATAAGCTCCTATGGCGCTTAGAATACGCAGAGCCTTTAGCGGCTCCGATTAATCTAAGACGCCGGGCTCAACAATACAGCTCGAAAGTGATTGCTGCCGAATCGATTGAATGCTAAAAACTGCATCACATCTTTGTTCTTGAATAAAATCGACACTATGGCTTTATGGCTGCGCTCAGAACTTTATGACATATTTTTATGCACAGCTCTGAGATAATGTGATTGTGAAAAGTTCCCGTCACTTGATTCAAATTTGTGGCTTCAAGACTTAAAAAGTCTCCATGATCAAGGTGGGGCAGCCTAACATCGTGGAGCTGCGTAAAAACTTGTTTTGAAGAAACATAGTGTGCTTGCGAAACCGGCCGGTCGTGGCAGCATCTGTAATACTTTTTTTGCCTTTCGTAGCTTTTAAAAATCGGATTTCTGTTCAAGTGCCTGGAAACATAAATAAAGTTCGCTATCTATCAATGAAGGGCAAATTAAACTGGTCCTTAGTGTCGTTTTAAGTGATTTTAACAGAAATCTGACAGCAATTTGTGTCCATCACAGCATAGCGCAACCGAAGTGTGAGCAAGACGCTTTCACGTTTTTTCGAAGAACGCGCTTTCCAGAGTCAAGTTGCGGAGGTTTGTGCTAACGCTTCCAGGCATCGCAGTTAAGCGCGAAACAGACGCGAAGGGTTGGGCTAGCGTTGCTAACGCTGTTTACGCCACGAAAAAAAAAAGTGCTCATACCTTTCGCCATGGAGCTCCCTTGCGGCGTTCGAAACGCACGTCACCACGTAACGTAGAGAACGTCACAGCGAACTAATCAGTCCAACTTGTATCACCACGTGACCTGACCTCGAGAGGAGGCGAAGAAGAATTTGGCCCTGATTCTGTTAAGACTCTTGGTCATGTGGAATTAGCATGACGGTGTCCCCAGAGGCCTAAAGTCGTCATTGAGAGGAGCGTAAGAAAATAATGCATGCACAAGCCCATTTGGACCAGACAAGCGAGTTCGCTCGACTCCTCCTCAAACTCCTTACCGACGTCTTTCTCAGACGAATAGTAGCGTTCCGCTCTGCGCCAAATCTTTAACGCCCTGCCATGAAGAAACATTTCCTCTGCCGTGTGGCAGCCTAAGCTACCGTTTGTCGTTCCTCATTGTGATGCTCTATCGCATGACTCGAACTGCGCTTGTGTGACAACCGAGACATCGCGCGCAGCAGAAGCGATGCAGCTGCTTTTGACGTACGCCATTTTCGGCCGCCCTTGCGCTCCTCGGTGACTTGTCCCGCAGCAGCGGCAGCACGTTCACCTGAGAGCACGACCTGCTTCATCTGGCTGAAGCGCTGTGGCATCCGGGATGCATACGCAATCTTAAGCTAAACAACTTCCTTGTCTTCCAACTTGGGCGTCATGCTACGCCTCACCGAGAGCACAGCATTAGTTGAAGGCAAGCTGTTGCTTTCAGTACTTGATCGCACAACTGAAACTGTTGGCTAGTGAAGCACCTAGGAAACAACGTTTTGGTATATTTATGCGCCATAAGCTTAAATATATTATCTCAATGCTTCTTATTCCAGCTGGGATGCAAGCATTTTTGATACGATGCCATTTTACCGATACGAGGACAAGTCGTTCTGTAAGTACAGTCACTCACCTCAGACGCCAGTCCTGCGACATACGGGGATGCTCTCAAAAGAATATCTTCTTGGCTGCTTCACAGATGTACCCATGGGAATGTTTGCCTTAGAAGAGCCTTACGTCGCCCCTTTTCTGAATGAGACCATGTGAGTTTTGGCAGCAGTCTTTTGAAAAATAGGCACCTTTTTTTTTGGCGGCGAGATGGATCAAATTTCAGGTTACAAAAACAGAAAAAATAAAGTGTTAAACATCTTGTTTTCATTCTAGTGAATGAGCTGCGTTAGTATTCAGAAACTATAACGAGCGTCATCAGAATGACGCAAGAAATGAGATTACTGAGTAGGTGGCACGCGACCTACGTCGAGGTGCACGTGTGAATAGCTAAACGGCAAAATATATTAGGCTGCTTAATGCGCTATTGCGTATTTCGGGCACTTGTAGGCGTTTCCCTCACCGCGTGTCGAAATGCGACGATGAAAGTGCCATGCCGCGTACTAGAGGCGGGCATAGGGAGCCAGGAAAAATGCAGATGGCATGAAAGCTCCCGGAAAACAGTTCATTCTCGGCCAGGATACAAGAACACGCATATATGATTGACCACAAGCCTGTGTGCGGTGCCAAAATAATTGGATGATACTGTTTTTTTTTTATTTTGCCTAAAAGGCAAGTTGGATGACAATAAAAGTTTTTTTTTATTGCGGTTGCATTAGAAGGGTAATGAAGGCGGAATCTGTACGGCGGCGACGTGTGTTTATAGATCACGGAGAGCCTTCATGCCACCATCGGCGCAGTGCTGCAGCGGTTAAGCAGTGCTCTACTGCACCGGCAATAGTTGTTGCAAGCACAACCACTAGTGGGACATGTGAGATCGATGTTGCTCTTCCCGAACAGTACATAGGATGAATAACTCCCTCCAGCATCATTTCTTCGCAGATGGTTCTTCGGGAAGCTGTCTATTTTGCACATGAGCCTGCGGTTCTTTTAAGTCATTTTTTTAGCCATATTCATTTTTGTCAGTCATGTTTAGTCCGAAGTTTCCTCCTCTCACCCACGAGTGGAGAGGGGACCGGATCTCAAGTGGCCGGTAGAGGGACATAAAGCACCACGGTTGGCAAGTGGGCGCTTCACACAGAGCCCGATGCCGGGCAGTTTTCGCCTTCATGGCCCTCCTAACGCTACCGTGTTCAAAAAACTAGCTCAGGCGATCATGATCTGTGGTGCCATGAATCAGTGTTAAATTTTTTTGTTCTCATTCATCGCAGCCGACTGTGTCTTTGAATTTCCCTGTTTCTTTGTTGTTCCTCTGCTCGATGGGGTTCTAGTAGCTAGAGTAGGTGGAATATCCAAGGTAAATAGGCATGTATTTTTATTAATGCGTTACAATTTGCAGCCCTAGCCCCAAGAAGAAGTGTCCGGCGTTCCGCAGCGTTATTTTGTACATGTGGTGGGCCACAACAACCACCTGCCACGGTTTAAACGTAGGAGCCACTATGGGACAGAAGGAAATCACCTGCCCACCAGCCGGAGACAGGCCGGAGGGTGGTTGCCACGGGATGAGGAGATAGGAAGTATAAAAAAAGGAGTTTAAAGCACAGAGAAGGCACCATACTTAGGCGGAGTCATCGAATAATGATAATTAAGCGTGCTCCTAATCATTTCACCTGACCGTGTTTACGCGGGGCAATACACAGACACGCACGCGCGCACACGGAGACAGAGGCACATCGCCGAAAAGGACTTTAACTTATGGCGATGAAAAAAAATCCCCAAGGATGCGTATAATTCCTCGTGTTATTCAATATTTCGAAACGACGAACTCTTCTTGTGAGCTGCTTCTATGTGTTTGTCGTAGTTCTGAAAGGCAAACAAAAAGGCCCCAGACGGTGGGTCTAAAAATAGATGCACATAAAACCAATGTAATGTTCAACAGTTTTGGAAGGGAAAAGCTGTTCGCAGGTTATAGCGAGGTGCTAGAAGTGGTAAAGTAATACTTAATAAGGCAGGCAGTGACCGCAGATCCGAATCACGAGAGTGAAATAACTAGAATAAGAATGGGATGGAGCGCATTTCGCAGGTTTTTCTCAGCTCATCAATGGCAATTTACCGATATCCCTACAGAGAATAGCATTTAACAGCTGCATTTTACCGGTACTTCTCTAAGGGCTAGAAATGTGGACGGTAAACGAAAGGGTTCAACTTAATAACAACACAGCTAGCCGTGGAAAGGAAAATGATTGGCATAACGCGAAGAGATAGGAAGAGGGCAGAGTGGGTGAATGAACAAATGCCGGTTAATGATATCCTAGCTGAAATCTACAGGAAAACATGGGCTTCGGCAGGGCATCTAATGAGAAGGCAAGATAATCGATGGTCCTTAAGGGTAACGGAGTGCATCCCAAGAGAAAGCAAGCGTAGCAGGGGGTGGCAGAGATAGGTGGGCAGATGAGATTAAGAAGTCTGCGGGCATGGTGTGACCGCAGCTGTCACAGGAAAAGGTTGGTTAGAGAGATATGGTAGAGACCGTTGCCCTCCAGTAGGCGTCGTCAGGCTGATCATGATGATGAGTATTCAAAACAATGAAACACCTGTTATTGTACGCTTGATCCCAGAACTTCGCTTAATAAGGCTCAGGACGACAACATCTTCGACGCAAATCCGCCTGGTTAGAGATTGAAACAAAGTCGAGAAATACTGATACAAACCAATAATTTATTTTCAACTGAACATTTCGACATCAACTCGGTCCCTTCTTCAGGGGGGACTGCAATGTGAGCCAGCAGCAGGAGGTAGTTGCCTTCGTTTTTCGTTTTTTGACTAGCGGCGAACTCCATTAACTTACTCAGAAGGCAGCGTTCCCAGAGTCCTCTTGACAATCGCCTTTGTGAACCGGGTGCACCATAACTCGGCGTGGCGCCTCTTGAACTCGCCACGGCCAACAAGCTCACCTCTTTGAAGGCGTTTCTGTGGTCGGTGCACTCGCAGTGCTCGGCGAGGGACTTGCCTTCGGAATTCTTTGACCGGACATTATTTTTATCTTTCGCGATTATCTTATCAAGGTTTCTTGTCTCCTTCCTTTCTTCTTTCACTCCCTCCTTTATCCCTTCCCTTACGGCGCGGTTCAGGTGTCCGCCGGTATACGAGACAGATATTGCGGCATTTCCTTTCCTTAAAAAACCAATTATTATTATTATTATTATTTCGTCTGGACGATGCAAGAGGCCTGGCACGCAGAGCATGAAATTTTGTTGATGATACCCCGCTGTTTTTCTCTGGGGACGTGGTCTTTGGATTGTGGGAGAAAGCGGCTGATCGTTTAAACATGATTGTGAGACACGCAGATGTCGTCCTCTCGTAGAATGCGTGCCAGCGCCTCGCTGGCGCCCCTCACGTATAGAAGAAGAATGCGACCGAGTTTCGATGCTTCCGTAATGGCTGGCTTCAATGCCGTCCGAGCCAGACGGCAGCAAACGCAGTGAAGAAAGCCACGTGTGTAGGCATTCTCCTGCACAGCGGCGAACTCAGTGGCTGCCTCCTATTATCTCTCTCTTTCGGAGGAGCAGACGGACTTTGCTCTGATAAGCTGAGAAAGGACGATAGATGCCTTGTGCTTAACGGGGTGATTGGAATTAAAATTTGAGCTTGGGCTGTTATGAGTCAGCTTTCTATAATAGTTAATATGGAGTTAGAATGCCTATTTAGGAGTTAATATGACTATATATTAACTACAAAGGAGTTAATATGAGGTACTAAGAGGACTGATTAAGAAATGCTGATGTCTGAGGCATTTCAGCGATGTCCTTTCAGTTCATTTGTCAATTAATTCTCTTATGTCTTTGTCTATGATAAATTGAGAGCTATTTGGGAGCACGAGCAATCATAATGTGGCTACAAATACATTGGAACATGTTTCTCTCTTTCAGGTTTATTTATGCAGCTTTCATCGGTTGGAAGGTCCACTACTCTGTAGCTTCGCTTCTCGCAGAGATCGGTGAGTATTGAAAAAGCGCTGAAAACGAAAGCAAAAAAAAAAGGGTGAGCTTCGAAAACGAATCTTCTTGCTTTCCGAGTTCTGAGAAAAATTTATGATTTCTTCGTCCGCCAGTACACTCGCATATTTGAATTAAAACCCTTGGTACGCGTTCTTGTCCGAATAAGTACCAATATCGCAGTAATAATGATACTCAAGCATTACAGCATTATTACTGAGCATTACTGGAAGGCAGCCATCCGGCAGCCGTGGTGAAGCTTGAGTGCCTAGGTAACAATTAACAAGGGGGGATCCAGCGTATGAAATTACGTTTATCTGCAGTAAAAAGGTAGTATTCATTAGGCGAAGCTCGACTTCTGTATTGTGCTCGTGATATTTTCCACAAGCTATAAGGAATACAGTTCATGGTCTGGCTGAATTGCACGCGCACTGCACCCATCGAGGCTGTTACCCACGCACATTTCGACAGTACGTTTGTTCTATCTAGTTGATCAAGATGAAGCGCTGATGACCCGTTTCACCGACGCGTGGACATGACTAGATAAAACACGAATTTTGAAATTTGCACCCGTCTCGGTGGCTCAGTGGTTAGGGAGCTCGACTACTGATCCGGAGTTCCCGTGTTCGAACCCGACCGTGGCGGCTGCGTTTTTATGGAGGAAAAACGCTAAGGCGCCCGTGTGCTGTGCGATGTCAGTGCACGTTAAAGATCCCCAGGTGGTCGAAATTATTCCGGAGCCCTCGACTACGGCACCTATTTCTTCCTTTCTTCTTTCACTCCCTCCTTTATCCCTTCCCCTACGGCGCGGTTCAGGTGTCCGCCGGTATACGAGACAGATACTGCGGCATTTCCTTTCCACAAAAACCAATTAATATTATTATTATTATTATTATTGAAATTTGCTTGCTCATATAGGCGCGGCTGGCGACTCAGACGTGCTAGGCGAGCGCGAATAGAATTTATTGTGCATGGAAGACGAGCTATGCTTAAACATACCGCCCAGTAACTAGTCTGTCCTTTCTTATAAAAACTCAGACGGAAATAAATGACACTTTCATACTTTTAGCAATATAAATTACTGTCGAGTGGCTGGCACTTGTGTCACGTTTTGTCCCAGATAGAGTGCTATTCCATGAAAGAAGGGTGCAGATATTCTAGGTGCACATGTGTGTCTATTTCATCTTTTTGTTGGTGTGAAACTCCTCTCCCCACCTCTGCCCCCCGCCTGCAATAATGCCTGTAAGGGCGCTGTGAATATCTAAGGTTTATGGGGGGTTTAACGTCCCAAAGCAAATGAGGCTATGAGAGACGCCGTAGTGGAGGGCTCCGAATATTTCGACCACCTAGGGTTTCTTAACATGCACTGACATCGCACAGCACACGGGCCTCTAGAATTTCGCGTCCATTCAAATTCGACCACCGCGGCCAGGATCGAACCCGCGTCTTTCGGACCAGCAGCCGAGAACCATAACCACTCAGCCACCGCGGCGGCGCTGTGAATATCTGATTGAATGAGCAAATAAATATAAATAACTCATTGAACTGCTTCGCATGTTCAACGCGACATTTAGGGTCAGTTGCGGAGGCATTTACATTTAGTGAAATTTAGAAGTAAATATTGTGAGACGCGGTGGCTCAGTGGTTCCGGCGCTCAGATGCTGACCCGGAAGACGCGGGTTCGATGAGGGCCATGGCGGTCGAATTTCGATGGAGGGAAAATTCTAGATGCCCGTGTACTGTACGATGCTAGTGCACATTAAAGAGCCCGAGGTGGTCTAAATTTCCGGAGACCTTCACCACGGCGTCTCTCATAGGAGTCGCTTTGGCACGTTAAATCCCTAAAATAAAAATAATTGAAAATAATTAAAAAGGTTTGAGAGCGACACGCATACGTGTATGTCTAAACTTATAGAACTTTGTACTTTTCAGACATATTTTGCCTTCAAGTAGCGCTTCTCTCCGAATTCTTTGTAGCCATGAAAGAAGCATCGTGATCGGATAAGTGGCAGGAGATGTGTTCGAGGTATTGGACCAAAAACTTATTAAAAAAATTAAGTATAAACACTTGCTTAGCAAGTCCGTCACAGCAGTGGCAGGATTTACGAGGAAAAGGCACAAGGCTGTCTCAAGCGACGTCATTGTGTTCGCACTACTCAGGGTGGCGCTCCAGTGGCATTATGACTGATGTCATTGCAACCCTCCGCTTTCCCCGGAAAGCACCCAAAGGGTGATTACCGCTGTTACTGCCCTCCGGTTTAGTTTGCTACTTTTACCACTAGCACTACAGCAACAATGCTAACCTACAAGCCAGAGGACCGGACTTGAACTGCTACGGCTCTCAGAGAACTTACAGCAGCTGTTTTACTGACATGAAGAATTTATCAAAAATCTGTGCCCCGCGGAGGCATATCCAATACTGTTGGAGTATGCAAGCGCGCTGTTATTCCACTGACACGTGTTTAGCACGAGGATGTTGGTGGGGGTGAAAAACATTTATTGGCTAGAAAAAAAAGTATTTACAGGGAGGTATAATTGGACCGATCTTTAAGGGGCCCGCCCTCACAAACACTAGGTGGGGTCCCTAGTACGGGACGCCAGTGGCGTCAGCCGCTGCCCGGGCACGCGCAACCAAGGCCTTTTGAGCCTGTAGGTCAGAGCAGCCGAGCAGGGTCGCCTCCCAGTCCTCCCGGGTGGGGTTGGGATGAGGGGGGATAGCAGGGTTGGAGGGGCAGGCCCACACCATGTGGTAGATGTACGAGGACTTCTCCGCACAGCGCGGACAGCTGCCCGAAAAAAAAGGGTCAAAATGTTTGAGAGCTGCCGTGCACAGCAAAGTATTAGTGTAAAAGCGGAGCAGAAGCCGCTCCTCCGCCTTTGAGAGGCCTTTACAGGGCCCGGATAAAGGCTGTGGCCAGATTGATAGAGTAAAACAATGTCTTGGAAAGAGTAAGTTAGTGTGAATTCGAGCTCCTGATCGTCGGGGTGGGATGGGAATGCCCGGTGAGAAAGCGCGCGGGCGGCGGCGTGAGCTGCCTCATTTCCCTCAAGGCCCATGTGAGCAGGAGCCCACACAATAGTCCGGTGAGCGTGGTCCCCGGTGTAGACTCTGCTTTGGAGAAGGCGGTAGGCTAGGTACTGTACCCAGCCCTGCTCAACGTTCCGACAGGCCCCTCGCGAGTCGGAAATATTTGTTTTGGATGTGGGATGAGATGCAGCCAATGCTATGGTGACCTCCTCCGCGTGTGTTATGTCACGGGCTCGAAAAGTAAGGCCGTTCACTGTTTTTGATTGGTGGACGACTGCGGCCGTGTACCACCCCCCATGGTGGGGGCCGGAAGCGTCCACGTAGAATACGCCGGGTTTCGATCCATAGTGGCCGGCCAGGGCTTCCGCCCGCGCCAGGCGCAGGCCATTATGGTCCTCACGGGTCATGTTCGCGGGAAGAGGGCGCACGTGGAGGGCGCATCTCCACTCGGATGGAATGCGTATGCGCTCTTACATGAGAGTGGTGTGTTGGATATGTAGACGGGCAAGGAGGCGGCGACCGGACGATGCCTTCGAGAGACGTGTATATTGGTTGGTCAAGTGGGCTTCCCGGAGCTCCCGAAACGTGTTAACCATACCCAGTGCCAGGAGACGCTGGGTGGAGGTGTTCACGGGGAGGTCCAGGGAGCGCTTAATAATTTTGCGGAGGTTGACTTCGAGTGCATCCTCATCTTGCTTCCGCAGGTGGAGGTACGGAGTCGAATATAGAATTCGACTGGTTACAAATGCATGCGCCAGCCGCAAGGCGTCGTTGCATCGTAACCCCCCGCGCTTGTTAGAAACCCGGCGGACCATGCGGCCCACCTGATCCCCCAGCTTACGGAGTTTGGTCAATGTCGTTTATGACCGTTTGTGTTGATGTACAAAGAGCCCCAGTACCCGGACTTCGACTTTTTCAGAGATTGGACCTGTCCAAGAGGCAATGCAATTTTGGCTGTGCACTTTGGTGAGGGGCGTATGTGCACAAATTCAGACTTTTGGGAAGGGAGCATTGGAGGCCGCAGCGGCAGCATAACGATCCACTATGGTCGCCACGTGCTGCAGGTTGGCCTCAAAGTCTCCGAGGGAGCCCTGCGTGGCCCACAAGGTGATGTCATCGGAGTACAGCGCATGCTGCACACCGGCGACAGCACCCAGCTGGGCCGGCAGTTGCATCATAGCCAGATTGAACAACAGGGGAGAGAGCACCGCGCCCCGAAGTGTACCCGTGGTTCCTAAATGATTGAAGAAGGAAACCAGCGCAAAAGACGAAGACACAGGAACAAGGAACACAGGACACCGCTGGACTATCGACTGTATTTATTTGAGAAACGATCACATTTATACCCTTCAGTTATCAAGCAAGCTTGCGCACACATGACAGATTAACAAGACAAGGTAAATAGCAGCATCACATACAACCGCGTGAGTTCATAAATCTAATTTCTTTATCTAATAGACTAACCGTCGTGTCACTTACACATAGATGTCTTTGATTAACGATATGGTATGCCTCTAGAATTTCACGTTGGCTCTTAGTTTTACCGCGTCCAAAAATGGTAGTCTTCTTGAAGAGCGGAATGCATTTGTGCTTACTGCAATGTTTTGGCAAATTCGCCCCGTCATCTGTGGAAAGCAATCTTTCATGTTCTCTGAGCCGGGTGTTAAGACAGCGGCCTGTCTGCTCGATGTACACATTCCCGCAGGATAAAGGTAAGCAGTACACTACCTGGGTGGCACAGGTGACATATTTGAATTCGTGTTTGATCGTGCACTGTGAAGTTGTACTTTTCCTTTCGTCAATCCTTCTGCACAAACTGGCCAGTTTTCGCGGGGCTGAGAAGATTACATCAACACCGTGCCTACTTGCGACCTTCTTTATATTGTGTGAAAGTGCGTGCAAGTAAGGCATCACTTCACACTTGCTTTTGTCCTTCCTTCCTTCTGTCAATTTAGGTTTGGCTTTCATTTTTTTGAGAAGCTTTTCAGAGACACCTTTCATAACATGCGTAGGAAAGCCTGCTTCTATTAGTCTCTTCTGTTGTTGCAGAAAGCTTTCTTGTACTGTATGGAAGCAGCTTTTCTCGAGCGCGTTACTGAGGCATAAGGTTGCAATAGCCCTCTTGGTAAGTTTGGAGTGGCAGGAGCTGTAAGGGAGTAAGATTTTCTTAGTTCGTGGGGCATAGGTCCAGCAAAGGTGGTTATTGCACTTAAAAGTTAAAACAAGGTCTAAAAATCTAATACGATTGTCGTCCGGTAACTCATGGGTAAACGTCAATTAACTAGAGCACGAAATAAAGCGATCTAAAACACTAGCCACCACATCCTGCAGATTGTCATTAGGTAAAACTTTCAAAAGTACTAAAAAATCATCAACATTGCGGAACACCTTTGCCATATGGATCATGTCTAATTTTTCTTTCAGTAAGGAGTCAAATTTAGACAGGTAGATGTGGGTTAAGATTGGCGCCACACAACACCCAATACAAACTCCTTTTTTCTGGACGTACACTCCACCATTAAAATCAATCATTGTAGAGGACAGGTAGGTCGTGAGAAGTTCTAAAAAACCTTCAACTGAGCAACCACAGCAGTTCTGGAACTGAACCGTGCCGGATTCTTCTATTAGGTCGCGCACTGCCTGCAGCATCTGTTCATGGGGCACTGAGTAGTACAGCTCCTGGATGTCTATGGACACACCTGTATTGGCTCCGTGATCACCTCCCTTGAGCGCCGCTGTCAAATCCTGGGAACTCCCGATAGAGAATGGGTCAAGGATAGGTCAAGGTACTAAGAGCCAACGTGAAAATCTAGAGGCATACCTTATCGTTAATCAAAGACATCTATGTGTAAGTGACACGACGGTTAGTCTATTTGATAAAAAAATTAGATTTATGAACTCACGCGGTTGTATGTGATGCTGCTATTTACCTTGTCTTGTTAATCTGTCATGTGTGCGCAAGCTTGCTTGATAACTGAAGGGTATAAATGTGATCGTTTCTCAAATAAATACAGTCGATCGTCCAGCGGTGTCCTGTGTTCCTTGCTCCTGTGTCTTCGTCTTTTGCGCTGGTTTTCTTCTTCAATCATGTACCGACTCGCCCAGCTCTCCACTCTACTAAAGTTCCTAAATGAAAAAGACCATGTTCCTAATCCTGGATTCGAATGTAAGATTGTCTGTCGGTCAAAAATGGCCGAATGTATTGGAAGGCGTTTCTGCCGCAGTTAGTTTGAGAGAGTTGGGTGAGAATGATCTCGTGGGTAACGTTGTCGAATGCTCCCATCAAATCCAGGGCGAGTACGACCTTGTCATTGTGGGGGCATTCGACGGGGTCGAGGACGGCCCGATTGAGTAGCAGCAAGGCATCCTGAGCTGATCTGTGTGGCCGAAACCGAACATGGCGTTTGCGAAAATGTGCTGAGATTCCATGAACTCGGACAACCTGTCGCGTACCATCGTCTCCATGAGTTTGCCCACACAGGAAGTCAGAGAGATGGGACGGAGGTTGTCCGTGTTGATGGCCTTGCCACGTTTAGGAATGAAGGTGACCAGGGCGGTCTTCCAGTCGATTGGGAGGGGCACTTCTCGAAGCCAGATTGAGTTATGTAATCCAATAAAGATATGTATGCCAATAAGATATGTATATGAGGAGGTGGCTCCGTTGACGGTCCGGACATCACCAAGGAGGCACCAGGTCCGACTGATTCCCTCTCCTCGGCACATGTTGCGTTCATCTGGCGATAATGTAAGGTTTGATCGCGAAGCCTTGGGGCTTCGCGTTCAGTCTCTCTTACGGTTGGATGTTGTAATAAAGGCCTCACTGACGCGGCAGCCACTTAAAGAGCAGGCCTTCAAATGCGTTAGAAGCCTATTTCACGGGCTCTATGCTTCCTAGTAATGTTCGCACTTATGTAAATAAACGAATACTATTTAGTGGGAGTTTAAAAGGCGTGTGCTGCTTTGGCTCCTCTTAATGAACAGACCAGAATCAATCAATCAATCAATCGGTTTTTATTTGTTAAAATTATAAAGAGGGTGATAAAAAATGGCGGAGAAAATTTTCAGCGTGTACCGTCGCCAACAGTAGGTGTAAGTACGAATTGGTTCGATGATAACCATAGCCGATTGTGGACGACCATAGATGTCAACTGCTGTACTCATATATTAGCAAGGTCTCTTGGCTGCTGGACGCAGTACCACCCTCCCCGGCTACTGTTCTTCGAGTTGAGAAGCACGCCTGGTTCCCCTGGCATCATTCCACGCTTTAGGATCCAGTGCCATCACGCCCTTCTCTATTACCTGCTGGGCAGATCGTTCACCTTCGTTCACTTACTTCGCTGCTCGACGCTCCGTAGCACTTGCCCACTCTTCTTAGCCCACAGCGGCGAGTTCGGCCGCACTGGCCTCCTCCTCTGCTTCGTGTGCTGGTTCTTAAAACTTCCACTGGAAACATAGGAGGTCATGTCTATGTCTTCACTCATTCGCCTGCTTAGCATAGAACCGATACAGCGCTACGAGCGCCGAGTTTTAAGAGCGCACAAAGAACGGTTGAAAGAGTGGGAAACGGCAATTTAGCTTGTAGCAAGTCCTGAGTGACAATTACAGCACGTAATTCGAGGCCTTCCGGTGGTGGCAAAATGGTCTCAACAATCGGCAAGCGAAGCTGCACCAGAAGTGGTTCGGGTCCCGCTCTACTGGGAGTGCTTTTCTTCCATCCATACATACGGCTTCACGGGGTTTGGTTTTATTTTTGTTTATTTATAAAAACTGCGATTCTGAAAATATAGAGGACGGCAGATTGGTATACAGACATTTTTCCAATAACGCTAAAAAGTGGAAAGAAAACAAATACAGCAGGCAAGGCGGCACCAACAACAGAATAACTGCACCACACTACAACATTGTTAAAACTTTAGAAAATAGAATGGCAGTGGTCTCACCGCTCACAAGCACATAATGGAATATGTTTCGACAATCAGGTGGACCAATTCAAATCAAGTATATTAGCACACTGAAGAGCGCCAACCTTTGCATATGTGGCTCAAATGGCGATGGGGAATTCAGTGTTTCTGGACGATAAGCAATAATTTTACATTTTATAATGATTCCGGGAAAACGGGAATATATATATAGCAGTTCATGATGACAGTGCGTTTGCTCAAAGAGAATGTCGGATGCGTGTAGCATAGACACTAGAATAAGAAGTTATTTGCGAGGTGTGAATATTGTAACGCCAGTTGATTATCTCGTAAAAGAATATCGAGCGGCAAATGCGATTCCTAGCAACGACACACGGTAAGCCACTTTTTCTGAGAAGGTCGATAATGAAGCTGCGGCCATAGGAATAATAGTATATAAACATCGTTACTCTTGGCATCACATCCGCCGTGGTTTCGGAACAATGTTCTCCTTAGTCTACTGAACACAGGGGCTGAAAGGATATGATGCACAAAAAGCTGCTTCTCCAGAGCATCAAGAAGCTGCGGCCACTGTTCTAGCAGGGTTACGGTATGCATTACTACCATGAATGGAATTAAAAGTAACGTGCACTGAAAACTGATGCGAGAAGTACCGGTGCCGAGAGCGGTATAAAGTTATAAAATATCAAAATATCTGTTTTAACTTTGAATGCAGTGATGGTAAAGAAATGAGAAATTGGGTTCGTAATTCTACAAGATTGAGAAAGGCAAAAAATAAGGCAATATAGTTTTTTGTGTATAGGCTCTCTTTAACACCCAAAAACAACGCAATGAAGGACACTGACAACTCGCAAAATATGCTTTATTGGTAAAAAAATAAATTGTAGGCATCAATAATTTTCTATGAAGACAAACAAAAAGTCTCGTTGATAAATGTAGTTCCGCAACGACTCTAATTTATCTGGCCATGTTATAAGCATGAAAATATCTACCACAGGCTGCTTATGTCGACTGGAATATTGTTACGTGACGGCCAGCCGAAGTATGAGACGAGATGACTGGTGGCAATGAGATGGTTTTAATGGCCGCTGGCCTAGCGCGAGCGCTCCGTCTCGGGCCACTCTCTTCGGGGCCCTTTATGTATAGCATTAGTTTGAAGTGAATATAAAACTCATGCATGGCGCTTCGGCAGCACCTAATTACCCACCCTGTTTTCGAAATTTTCAGTTTTAAAAAATATGGTCAAATGCATTCTTAGTAAGCGGCATTTTCTATCCCTCGCGGTTTCATTTCCTTTCTTTTTTTGCAAGACCGTTAATTTATTAGTTTCTTTACTTGCAATTCCCCGCAATATCATCCTGTAAATAAGTTGGGGCTGCAAAATATAGTTACAGGCAGGATTTGTTAAGCGAACAGAAATGAGTGCAGATAACGCAAAAGATCCTTTTTCCACTTCTCAGAAGAAATTTCAGCCAACACTTGGCGTGGTTTTAGAAAGCGCTCAACCTATTCTACTCCTTTCTGCCTCTTTATGGCGAGCACTGCCTCCATGAAATAGAAGGCGCTTTGTTTTGATATTTTGTTTATTTTTGCGTTCAATAAGTTTAAACATTGCGGGTGGTTAAGAAGGTGCTTTATCCTTGTGGCTGTGTGAGCCCCAGGCCTACTCTAACAGGAAATCGATGGTTCCCTTCTTGTTGCTGGAAATCAAGAAAGGTAGCCACGGCCGCAGTCTGTCCGGAATCCCGATGTCCGAAGGCGGATATGTCCACTGTAGCAGTGAGCTATAGGCCGATGCCTGCGTAGCTGCAGGAGTGTGCTCTCACGGTTGGTGCTCTCGCCGATCACGTCAGGGACATGTGGGTTGGAAAGGCGTGCGTGTCAATTGTGAAGCCTCCCTTCTCAACGGACTAAGCCAGTGTGCGGTTGACGAAGAAAGAATTCCTGTGTCATCCGGAAGGTAGTGGGCGTGTAGCGGTAGAATTTAATCATTATATACGTGTTACTTTTGTAAGACTTATTTTCAAGGTAGTAATAAAAAGCGTGCCAGAGTTAAAATGCTCCGTATTTTATTCCTCTCATGTAGGCCACGTAATGATCGTCAAAATAAAAGCACCTGCATATATTATCACCGGACACAATGTTGCTTACATATTAGAAATCAGAAAAAGAATGCTACCTCGGCGCACATCGGTTTTTATCGGTCCGATGTGCGATTTCTGCTTAATTTCACCTAATTGTCCTAGTCTGCATAAGTGAGACCTAACTAAATTCTTCTGCTCCCCACAGAAAACACAGGATTAAAGTTTATTCAGATGTAGTGTACAATGAATATCATAAAATACCCGCGAAACTGCGGAAGGAATACCTTCCGTCTTGCAACACTTTGCGACTGCATAACAGCGGGTGTTCACCAATTGTAACACTTTCCTTTTCAGCACGGTCCGAACACTCAACGACGGGTAACGGCACAAGCGAGCTCAGCACCTCATACGAGCAATACCGCACATGCGTAGTGCGTCAGTACGGGTCCAAGTTGGATAAGGTCCTCTCCATCCCGGTGAGTACTGGGGAGGGGGATGACAAGTTAATTCTGGTCAGCGTCGAAACAAGCTCAGAGCAAAAGTAGAAAATAATATGTGTAAAATCAAGAAAACAACGCTATAAAACGGAACAAACAGAGGTGACGTCAGACCACTGGGACGTTAGCGCAGTCGTCTGTAAACTCCAGTGTCCCGTTCCAAATACGTATCCTCCGTGTTTTTCACTAAAGATGAACTATACAGCACGTGCTTGAAGTCTTCTTGAGTAGAAAATTACCCCGTACATGAAACACTCCCTACGATCACCTTGACAGCACGTCCGGTAAAAAAAAAATACAGAAAAACTGAGCACCCGACGCATGAGCGTCGCTTTCTTCTTGATTCCCTGTAGATGGTATGCGCCTTGTCTCGCCTGTGGTGAATCTTCGTCAAGGTATCTGGACCGAGCCTCGAACTCACCTATCGAAGCTCCACTCTGCCAGTCCCAGTCAGTAAAACGACGCATCAACTCACAAACCCGGGTCTTCATTTCCACATCGAATAAAGTATAAAACTATAGTCGGGCATTCTTCACGCTGATGGGCATTTTATTCGATTTGCAGTGCAACGCGTTACACCGAAAGGTTTTGCGTTGCTCTAGGTGTCAAAGTGAAACTACCCGTAAAGGGTTCGATGGCTGATTCTCGCACTTCCAGAGGGTAAATCTCCCTACGACAATATACCCCAAAGCCATTTTCTAGGTGCCGCGGGAAACCAGAACATGTGCGCGTTGGCGGGGCTGACATAATCGTGGTTGACATATTCGGTTGGCGTAAATATATTTGGCCGCGTCGCCACATTCCATTACTCATTGCAGGCAATGCATGCGTCACTCATTGCATGCGTTAAGGCTCATGAACGCAGATAAGTAGTGTGCGGGTTTGTTTTTGTAATTACGCTCAGAGAGGCAGACGGGATAGTCGCCTTCTACCCCCCGTGTTCCTTTTCTAACATTCAGAGCTGTGACCCCCAACTCGCGGTACGATAAGTCGCCACCATTGCGGGTTAGCACCAGAGGGGACAAAGACGATCCTTGTATGCCGGTTCACAGTTTTGAGTGGCCTTTGTGACAACTGTGAAATCACACGTTGCGAGTATCCTCGCAGGGATAGCCGCTCGATATTCCATCTTTCGTTCTCTGGTATCCTAGCCATCTCGAACTGACAGCTGCCAGACAAGCGAAACCGCTGGGAACCGAACAGCGTTTTATCACCGCCATCCGCTCCCTGGGAAATACTAAATGCCGCATCATCCATTTTGCTACCGGACTGCCTTCGAAATCAGCGGCTTCCTGGCTATCTCCAGCGCAGCTTGTATGTTTTGCCTCTAATTTAGTCTTTGATGCGAACGTAGTTCGAAGAACGACATCCTTGGCGGCTGGCGGCGGGGCTGCGCCGCGCTGTGGCAGACCACACGCGGCCGGCTGCTCCTTCCACACTTAGTGCCCGTGTGCCTGGTGCCGCCGATCGTGCACTCGGACGTTGCATTACGCGCCATTCCAAATATCAAAAATTTGTACCCTCATTGCTAAAGCAGAATGAACCGGAAAAATTTTTTGCATGCAATTGTGGGTATTTCTGCATCATTAACTTGTCTCGTGGCCCACAGCTGCAACGTTTGCCGTTCTGGAGTATGAATACCGCAGCCATGTTGTTCGTTCATGTTGGGCGACGGACCAACTGCACTAATAGCCCCGCCCCAGCTACAGCAGGTTGTTTCAAGGGCTCAGAACACAAAGTGGACGAGAACTAGAGATGTCTCTGCTGCAGAGCTATTGCTCGCGGAAAAATTGCCTAAAGAGAATCGCTAATGAAAAAAAAAATGTATTGCCGAAACGCACGTCTATTATATAGCTGCGACGAAAATCTGGTTCTTATGTTTAGTTCACCCGCCGCTTTCCAGAGTTTCTACCTTAGCAAGCCAAGCGCCAAATGAGCGCCCTAGCAGACGATGCGGGGCTGGCTCCACCTTGCGCGGTCACTGCGCATGCGCCTGGTGTCGCCGATTCTCGCCGCTTCTCAAAAGGGGCGCTCCGCGGAGCGCGGCAGCCACGCTGCGCGAGGTTCCCTTTAATAATGGACCGTACTGTACACTTTTATCAGCTAAGACTGTCAGTTATGCGGACTTGAATTTCTGGAATCCGTATTGTGCAGCTTAATTTCATGTCTGCTGCAATATGATGAGAGCCAATTTAAAATAATTTTTCTCAGGACATTAGGAAAGATTAGGAGGCTCGATATTGGATAGTAGTTCTTCATGTTCTGCTTGTCGGCTTTTTTTAAAAATGGCGGTTACTCTTCCAATTTTTATTCTGTCAGGAAAAACACAAGAAATGCGCGAGTTAAAAGTGTGCACCAAAACAGGGGCGATTTCAGGTATCGCATAATCATCAGGTCGTATCTATATCATCATCATCTGCCTGACTACTCCCACTGGAGGCCTAAGGCCTCTCTCATGTCTCTCCAATTAACCCTGTCATTTGCCAGCTGCGCCCACCGTATGCCCGCAAATCATTTTGATCTTCTACCGACCATCTGACCTTCTGCTGCCCCCTGCTACTTTTTTCTTCTCTTGGAATTCATTCCTTACCCTCAAGGACCAGCGGCTATCATGCCATCGCATTACATGCCCTGCCCAAGCCCAATTCTTCCTCCTGATTTGGACTAGGATGTCATTAGCCCGCGTCTGTTCTCTTACTCACTCTGCCCGCTTCCGGTCTCAAAGTTGCACCTATCATTTTTCTTTCTATAGCTCTCCGCATATTCCTTAACTTGAGCTGAACCCTTTTGCGTTAGCCCCCACGTGTCTGCCTCAGGTGGGCACCGGTAAGATAGAGCTATTAGACACCTTGCTCTTGAGGGATACTCGTAAACTGTCATTCATGACCTGAGAAAACCTGCCATATGCGCTACACTGCATTCTTATTCTTCCAGTTATTTCCGGCTCATGATCCGGATCAGCGGCCACTACCTGCACTATATAGACGTAATCTCTGACCACTTCCGCCCCCTGACTGCCAATTGTGAACTGGTGTTCCCTAATGAGACAATAAACATTACTTTGGTTTTCTGCATGTTAATTTTTAGACCAACCGTTCTGCTCTGCCTGTGTAACTAATTTATCATACATTGCGGCTGATCTTCTGAGTGACTTATCAAGGCAATGTCATAAGCGATTCAGAAATTTGTTAGGTATTCTCCGTAAACTAATTCTCGACTGTTCCCAATCCAGGCCTCAGAACACCTCCTGTAAACATGCGGTGAATAGCATTGGCAAGATCTTGTCTTCCTGCCTGGCACTCTTCTTTTTTCAGATTTTATATATATATATATATATATATATATATATATATATATATATATATATATATATATATATATATATATTGTATGACATACAATTGGGGTTTGCTGCCCCAGCGGCCAGTGCCGCCGAAGGAGAGAAAGCTGAAGAAGACGAAGCTGACGCTCTCAAACTCTTGGCTTGGAGCTACACTGTGTCAACAGATATTTTGCCTGTCCACATTTCTTGTGCGTATGATCTGCGTCTTTACATTTGGTGGAGGTGCCGGGGTATCACGAGCTGTCATTTGCGACCATCTGGTAGGTAGTTGCGACGGTACTGTAGCTGGTCACGCACGACAAAGTGACGGGCTTGACGACAGAGTGCTCTAGAAAAGGAGCTGGCAGAGCGGTTGGCTGAGATATCGATAATTGAAGCTATCCAAGGATCCTTCCGCTGCTCAGAAGCCATATCAATGGTATTGAAAGAAGGCGTGAGGCTGGAAATAGAGGGTTGGTCTAGTTCAGAGGACCCCGGGGAGCGTGAGAGGGCGTCAGCATCGGAGAGTTTGCGTCCGGAGCGGTAAATGACCTGAATGTCGTAGTCTTGTAATCGGAGAGCCCAACGAGCGAGGCGGCCGGAAGGATCCTTGAGTGACGACAGCCAGCAAAGGGCATGGTGATCTGTGATGACAGCAAACGGGCGCCCATATAAGTAAGGGCAAAATTTTGTGATCGCCCAAATAATTGTCAAACATGCTTTTTCCGTGACGGAATAATTAGTCTCCGCTTTTGTGAGTGCACGGCTTGCATAAGCAAAGACGTACTCATTGAAGCCAGGTTTCCGCTGTGCAAGAACGGCACCCAGACGGATGCCGCTGGCGTCCGTGTGGAGTTCTCCTGTAGGGGCGGAAGGGTCGAAATGGCGCAAGATCGGAGGGGAGGTGAGAAGTTGCCGCAGCATGGCAAAAGCTTCGACACATGCAGTGGACCAGGCCGGTAAGTCGTGGCAGCCGGCGAGAAGTTGGGTCAGTGGGCGGTAATTGCAGCGAAATTCTTGACACACCGACGAAAGTACCAGCAAAGTCCAATAAAGCTTCTAAGTTCTTTCAGGAAGGTGGGCTTCGGGACATCAGCAACTGCTCGTAGCTTGGCAGGGTCCGAGATGACACCATCCTTGGACACGACGTGGCGTAAGATAGTCAGCTGTCGGGCGCCAAAGTGACACTTCTTCAAATTAAGCTGCAGGCCAGCCTCACTGAAACACTGAAGGACACTCTCAAGACGAAGAAGATGAGACGGAAAATCAGGGGAGAATACGACAACATCCTCCAAGTAGCAGAGGCATGTTTGCCATTTCAGCCCGCGCAGGAAGTTGCCCATCGTGCGCTCGAAAGCTGCAGGCGCGTTGTAGAGACCGAAGGGCATCACATTAAATTCATACAGCCCATCAGGCGTGATGAAAGCTGTTTTCGGGCGATCAGCTTCGGCCATCGGCACCTGCCAGTATCCAGAGCGCATATCTAACGAAGAAAAGTACTCTGCCCCCTGCAGGCAGTCAAGCGCGTCATCTATACGAGGCAGGGGGTAGACGACTTTCCGAGTAATTTTGTTTAGCTGGCGGTAGTGTACGCAGAATCTAAAGGAACCGTCATTTTTCTTGACGAGTACAATGGAAGAAGCCGACGGGCTGTGAGAGGGCTGGACCACTCCACGATGTATCATGTCGCTCACCTGATCATCAATTATGCGGCGCTCAGCGGAGGAGACGCAGTAAAGGCGCTGGCGCAAAGGTCTATTTGTTCCAGTGTCGATATGGTGGCGATCCGCTGTTGCACGACCTAAGATGTCTTGATGAGAATCGAAGGACGCGCGGAAGCGCTGAAGCAAGGCGACAAGCTGGGCACGTTGGAGAGGTGGCAGAGCAGCATCGACGGATTCGGCAAGACGGTCGGGTGAGGTCTGATCGGTTGCCACGATGGGAGGAGTGAGGGCATTGATGTCGTACGCGAGAGGGTCATCCGGAACAGGTGAAGCGTCGTCGATATCGATGACATCAACGTGCCAAGCGATTATCCCCGAAAACAGGAACACCTTCAACCGGCACTTCAAGAATGTTCACAGGAGTGGCAATAGGACTTGAGACGGTCAGTGATGGCGCAGTTCTTGCCTCCGGAGCTACGGCGCCTAGTTTTCCGCTTGGAGTTGTGGCGACCGGCGGCGCATCGGAGAGACCGAACGGCGGCGAGGAGACGGCGAGCGGGGGGTTCGGTGGTAGGATTCGGAGCGATAGGTAGATGGATGCTGGGGCAGATGAGAAGAGTCAGGTGCGGAGGGCATGAGAACGTCGTACGTCGGCGCTCGCCAGTAGTCGTGAGAACGGGATCCGCGGGTGCGGCATCAACGGGCCACATGACCAGCGAGGCCGCAAGTATAGGAAATCGGGCGGTTCTCTTGCGTGCGCCACGGATTCAGAGGGCATGTAGCGGTGCGAGGCAAAGACCGGTGAGGGTCAGGAATTGTAGGAGCGAGCGGCGGGTCAGGAAAGACGGTGCAAGGTGGCGCATAGGCAGGAAAAACCGGCTGAGGTCGTGGCCGCACGACAGCTTCAGCATAGGGCATCGGTGCAGTGACTACAGGATAGGAGGTAGATTAGCGGGCGGCAGGACCTTTGCAACCTGCTCCTGGATGACACGCTGAATGGAAGGCGACAGCGTTGGCGTTGGAGCGGGTGGGCAGGTAACCAGCGATAGCTGGAGGGCGACCTCCTCCCGCACTAACTGCTGGATCTGCTGAAGAAGGGTCGTGAGCAGGACTGATCGTGAGCAGGACCGCCGACTGCCAAGCTCGAAAGGGTGTCGTCCGGGCAAATAGTACAGGTGACCGTTATCCCTCTTTGGTCACCTGTTGTTACATTCAGCTTTTCGGTCTGCATGGTGAGCTTTGTAACGCCACGTGTTTTTGTTTTTTGTTTTTTTTTGTGTTTTTTGTTTGCCGCTGTTTGAAGCTGTTTGACTCTGTCATTCATTTCGCACACCCTCACCACAGCAGATATAAAAGAGCGTCTGGCATCCTTTCCTGTCATTAAAGTTGGAAGTTGCGCTTCTTTCCTCTTTCTCCAAGTTTCCTGTGTACGTCCTTTTAGCGCACGCTGTTTAATACGGTCATATAAAAGATGACGTTTGTCAGCTTGACGCTGTCGTCCCACTTATTAAAGGCGCTGACGCGTTCATTGGAGGCGAGCCAGTCTTCAACGTCAGTGTCGTCCGTGCCGCTGAAGATCGCAGGGTCGCGCTGACGCACGGCACCGGAACAGACGACGGCGGCGGGAACAGTGGAGCCAGGCTGGGGCTGGCTGTCAGTTATCGTGGTAGAGGCTGGTAATAGGTGTAGATCTTCAGGTCCGTAGATCCGTAAGGTCTGTAGCTCCAGGGTGGGAACAGGCAGCACCTCCACCAATTGTAAAGACGCAAATGAGACGCACAAGAAATGCGGACAGGCAAAATCTTTGTTGACACAGCGTAGCTCCAAGCCGAGAGTTCGAGAGCGTCAGCTTCGTCTTGAAGGAAGGAAGGCCTGAGACGTTACTGGCACATACCCTCTACGGGGGAGTAGCCAAGACACAGGCGGTTAATTGCTGGATACAGGAAAGTTTTGACAGGAAAAGGAGTGGTAATAGGATGTAGCCTGATAGATTGGAAGACGGAAGGACACGGGTCCTGTTAACCTGGAGATCGAAGACGGGACAATTGTTTAATGTGCATAGTAGTATACAATGCATGTAATGTTCCAATGTCGTACTTACTGAGAGCGGGAAGAAATTAGATCTTCGCAAACTGAATTGCGTCAGCTTCGTCTTCTTCAGCTTTCTCTCCTTCGGCAGCACTGGCCGCTGGGGCAGCAAGCCCCAATTGTATGCCTCATACTTCAAAACATCATTCTTCGCCATGGTGCGCCTCAGGAATTGCTCAGCGACAAAGGTCGCGTCTTGTCCGGCGTCCTGGAGGCGCTTCTTCGGTAGTGTCGCATCGTCCACCGTACAACTTCATCTTACCATCTCCAGACGAACGACATGACCGAGTGCTTTAACCGGACCCTCGGCGACATGATGGCCAAGTACAGTTCATCCGATCACTCCAACTGGGACAGCATTCTACCATTCGTTACCTCTGCTTACAATTCTGCAATGCAAGCAACTACTGGTTTTTCCCCGTATTTTCTTCTCTACGGCTGGGAGCCATCTTCAATTATGGACACCATACTCTCTTACCGCCCCGATTCTTCCGAATTTACAACCGTCTCTCAGGCCGCTGCGCATGCCGAAGAATGCCGTAAACTCGCCCGTTCCTTTACTGCCCACGATCAGTACCGTCAGAAAAGTGCCCGCGCCACTTCTACCTGTCTGCCGATGGCTTACCCACCTGACTCCTTAGTTTGGCTTTTGGTACCTTCCTCCAGCCCGGGCCTGTCGACGAAACTGCTAAGCAAATACCACGGCCCCTATCGCGTAGTTCAGCAGAGAGAGAGAGAGGGTTTATTGATAAGAAAGGCAGAGAGGTTGGACTGAAAAATAAATATCTGGCCTGCTGCTCTGCTCTGGGGGACGGGAAGAGGATATAAAAGAAGGTCACAATGGGGGACGATGATGATGGGAGGAGGCAGATGAAAAACTACTTTAAAAAAAACAAGGCACACTTTCTGACATCACAAACGCGAGACAAGGTCCGTGTAGCTCAAAAAGCGTGAGAGCGCTCGCGTTGCCTTTACAGTTCTAAAACTATCTGGCCAAGCGCCGAGGATCAAATCCTCAGAGAGGAGCGATGTGTCCATAGGCTTCAGAGCAGATGCGAGTATGAGTCTTTCACGTGCATACGCTGGACACGCCACTAAAACATGTTCTATATTCTCTAGCACGCCACATGTGGTACATTCCGGGGAGTCCGCTTGTCCTATTAAGTGCAAGTATTTGCGCGTGAATGCCACATTTAAACGTAGTCTACGGATAACGCATGCAATAGGGCGAGGTATTCCGCGAGGAACTGAAAAGGTCATCGTCGGATCTAGCCGTTTAAGGCGGATGTGGCGGGTGTCTGGCAGGGCCCAGTACCTAGCCGTCGCCCTCCTCATCAATTCCGAAAGGAGACAAGTTGTGTCCACTATAGAGAACGGTACAGCTGTACGCAGGCCACTGCTGAAGGCGCTCCTTGCTTCAGCGTCGGCGGTCTCATTTACATCGAGCCCGCAGTGTCCGGGGATCCACAGAAACACTATACGGTGGCCGTTTCCCTGAGCAAATGATACGAGACTAATGATATCAAGAGCCAGAGCTTGGTAGGCTGTGTGGCGTAGGAAGCATCCTAAAATGTGTAGCGCAGGTTTACAGTCGGTGAAAAAGCACCACTCCTGAGGCGGTTCTCCGCAGATGTGGCGAATCGATTGCCGAAGGCCCACAAGCTCTGCAGCGGTTGAAGTAGACTTGTGTCCCAAAATGAATCTGCGGGTCGTCTGTTGTGCAGGGATTGCGAAAGCTGCTGTTGATGCATTTGGAGACGCAGATCCATCCGTGTAGACATGCACACATTTGTGGTATTCTGACCAGATGCAGGCAAGTGCGAGTTGCTTCAGTCCGCTAACCGGCATCGCAGGCTTCTTGATTATGCCAGGGACATGCAGGCAGACTGAAGGCTGAGCCATTGCCCATGGGGGCTGCAAGGAATGATGCGGCAGGGCATAGTCTGATGGCAATTCGGAGCGATGGAAGCGCAATGCGCGTGCAAAACTGCTGTCCGGGCGCTCATCAAAAATCGTCGTCAGCGGGTAACAGCGGTGCCGTGTAAGCGCACGTAAATATACACGCAGTGGTTCGTATGACAGGTAGACCGATATTGGGCACGCACGAGATTCCTCAATCGTGTCTTTGTTCGAGGCACAACGTGGTAATCCGAGGCATATCTTGAGCGCCTGTGCTTGGACACTCTCTAATGTCCGCAAGCAGGAAATACTCATGTTAGAGAGTACAGGAAGGCTGTAACGAATGTAGCCAATAAAGAGGGTATAGTAAAGTCGAAGCAAGGAGATCTCCGTTGGGCCCCATTTAATGCCTGCCACAAAGCGAAGCACATGGCAAAAAAGAGTGAGACTTTGCTTTACCATGTTTATATGCCTCGACCATGACAGATCGCGGTCAATGATAATGCCCAAAAATATGTGGTGGGAGACGTATGGTATTACAACCCCTTGAAGAGTTACCGGGTAGTGGCAGACAGACTTGCGCGTGAATGCGACCACAGCCAAGGTTTTGTCAGGGTTTGCCAAGTGCAAACCCTGACGCCGTAGGTACCTTGAAGTAGATGACACGGCACGGTGTAATCTCGCACGCATTTGCGGACGTGTCGAACCCGACGCCCAGATGCAGATATCATCAGCATAGGCACTGATGTGAATGTTAGTGGGAAGTTCATTCACCAGTCCAATCAATGCCACGTTAAATAGGGTTGGGCTAAGAACTCCTCCCTGAGGAACTCCACGGCAAACCTGATGACGGGTAGTCTCCCCATCAGGCGTAGACATGTAAACAGACCGGCCGTTGAGGTAGCTCTCAATCTACGAATACACCCGGCCGCCAACGCCAATGTCGTCAAGGGCATCAAGGATGGCGTCATGAAGTACATTATCGTAGGCCCCCTTGATTTCCAAGAGGACAGCAGCGACGAGTCGGCGACTACGTTTTTCATGTTCCACTGTCGATATGAGGTCGATTACGCTGTCAATCGAAGAACGTCCCCTACGGAACCCGGTCATCATATACGGATAGAGAGCATTCTGCTCTAAACACCATTCGAGCCGCGCCAGCACCATTCGCTCCATAACTTTGCCGACGCAGCTTGCTAGTGCAACTAGCCGGTATGAGGTAAGCTCATAAGGAGGTTTGCCAGGCTTCAAAAGTGCAACCAGGCGGCTGATCTTCCAGTGTTCTGGAACGATTCCGAAAGCCCATGAATCATTGTAGTAACTGAGCAGCACAGTTCGGCCTTCCATGCCAAGGTGAGAGAGGTACGCGTACGAAATCCCGTCAGGACCAGGTGCAGATGGACGCCTACACGAGGAAAGAGCAGCTTCTAGTTCAGGCATCGTGAATAGCATGTCGTAGTGGTCATCTGGTGAAGGTGGTACAAAAGCCTCGAAACTGGTTGATGGTACCATAGTTGTGCCCACAACCATTTTGCAGAATTCTTCTGCTACCTCTACATTATTACGGCGTTGGTAAATATACAGGGCATGGAAAGGATAGCGTTCCTGCGGGGGTGAACGGAAGCTCCTGGCTACATGCCAACTACGCGACAGTGGTTTGCGAGGGTCCAGCGATGAACAGAACTGCCTCCAACGTTGTATCCCTAGTCCCGCTAGGTGGCGCTTTATTTGTCGTTGAGATCGGCGACAAAGGGCAAGATCATACGTGGATTTGGTTCTTCAGTATTTCCTTTCGGCGCGCCGACGAACTGCGCGTAGTCTTTCGAATTCCACGCCAATAGTAGACCCTGGCGTAGGCGCACATATATACCGCGTGGTCTCACTGAGAGAGGACGTAATCAGGCCTTCTATTTTAGATGGTGTTGAGAGGTCCACACAGGAAATCTCCACGGACGACCTAAAGGCAGGCCAGTTTGTATATCGCACGCGAGACGGAGTAGTAGGTGCGTACCACTTGACGCAAACATACGTTGGAATGTGGTCACTCCCATGTGTTTCCACGTCACTGCACCAGCTGACGTAAAACTGGAGGCTTGCTGAAACAAACGCCAGATCCAAGCAGCTGCTGTACGACGTGCCATGCAGAAACGTAGGTGAACCATCGTTGATATTGATGAAGTTCTGGGAGTGCATAAAGTCAAACAGGTTCCTGCATAGGTTATTCATAACAGCGCTGCCCCACTGAGGACGATGAGCATTAAAATCGCCCACTATGATATGAAGAGCTGGACAACTCTGGATCTCTGAATATAGTTACGAAGTATCAATGGCATCTCTAGGTGGAATGTAGGCACCGATTATCGAAAAGGCCCGTCCTTTTAGCGTGACTGTCAAACAGATGTAATTGTTTGTGTTGTGTGGCTGTAGAACGTGGCGGACGTGCGCAATGTCTTGGCGTATGCTAACTAACACTTTGCTAGTTTCGTCTTCTGTGCGAGACCACAGCAGCAAGTATCCAGAAAGGCGGAAAGGCGACGGCATGTTGGGCTCACATATAACCAGAACAGGGAAGCGGTACTTGTGGGCGCGTTGCCGGAAGTCACTCAGACGACCTCGTAGGCCTCGGGCATTCCATTGCACCACTACACTACGGCGCACGTGCATTGGCACAGATGAGGTGGGTTTTGGTTGTGCCATAATGAATTACTGCAACGCCGCCAAGAGCGGCTCAAGTGCATCTAAAACTGCACAGCAATCTTTGCTGTTGGCGTGTTAATGCCGGAAAGCAGCACGCGCATTGAACACACAAGCTTTTTTAACATTATGCTCACATCCTGACCTTCGGGCTTGCCAACAGCGTCAGCTGGAGTGGCAACCGGTCTTGGTCTTGCCATGGCGATCTCCTTGGATGGCAGAGCAGGCCATTCAGCATCAGAGGAAGAAGGTAACACAAACGCATCAGACTGAGCTACTGCGGTAACATGAGACACGGCCGCAGACGTCTTTTTATCGTTGTTAGGCTCATGCTGCTGTGCCGGCTGAGCTGATACTTACTGCGACTGTGGTGAAGGTGGCCTAGAATTGCGTGGAACCGGACGACCCCGCCGGGAACGATGTTTGCGGCGACGAATACACGCCGCCGCTTCTTGGTGGGTCGAATTGTCCTTCACCACCTTTTTCAGGATGAGTCGTTTTGCAGCTTGGGGCAGTCCTTAGCTGTGGCTTCATGGGCACCCGAACTGTTGGCGCACTTTATAGTCTCCGTCGTGCAGGTGTCATGCTGGTGCATCCCGCCGCATCGACGGCAGGATACCTCATTCGTGCAAACAGCACTCACATGACCTATCTTGTTGCACTTGTGGCACTGAACAGGTTTGGGAACATACAGGTGGACAGGATGCCTCACATAGCCCACCTTGACGTGGGATGGCAGAGCGTCAGTTTCAAAAACTAGTTTGACACACTTGAAGCGCCCGAAACGATGAATGTCAACAATCCGGGCCGTAGATTTAATCAGCGACCAGAGGTCCTTGACAGTTATCTCTGGGTCAACATCAGTGATAACTCCAGTGGTTGTCCGCTTCCCGTAAGCTACGTAGGAGCGGACCGCCATGCCACCGAGGACGCTAATTTCTTTCAGCTTGTCTACTGATGCCTGAGATGTAACATCTATTGCCAGGACATTCTTCCATGCATTAATTCTGACTTCACAGACTTGTCCCTGAACAACCCGGTCGAAAAACTGGGTTAGCCTCTGTCTGTTAATGGTGTTCAGATTAGCCGTCTGCGTTGTAGGAACGAAGGCCACTGAGAAGACACATGGCTGGTCAACATTCCTCGTAGGCAACTCACCCGCTGTCGATGTCCGGCGCAACTTCCTTTTCAGGCGGCGCGACTCAACAAGCGTGAAGCTGCTGCTGTCAGAATCCATAGCTGTCACCGTAGATTCATCAGACGAATCTGGAAGCTCCACATCAGCACTAGAGTTGCCACCTGGTAGAGCCGCAGTCTTGTCAACGGCAACCACGGGTGGACGCAGGGGTTGTACTCCCGCCATCCCGAAGGATGACGAGGACACAGTTCACGCACAAAAGCAAAAAACTGCAGAAAAGTGGAAGAGCTCAAACAAAGAACGTTCGGCACCACCATTCGTAGTTCAGCAGACAGCTCCAGTTAACTACATCGTCGAGTCCCTCACGACTTCGGCTTATCATCGACGCCGCGGCCGCGAAATCGTCCACTTCGACCGCCTGAAACCCTACTACGACCCCGCTATCATTTCGTGCCCTTAGGCCACCAGGATTGCGCCTTTTCACCCCGGGGTATTGTAAGACATACAATTGGGGTTTGCTGCCCCAGCGGCCAGTGCCGCCGAAGGAGAGAAAGCTGAAGAAGACGAAGCTGACGCAGTTCAATTTTCGAAGAAGACGAAGCTGACGCTCTCGAACTCTTGGCTTGGAGGTACGCTGTGTCAACAAAGATTTTTCGTATCCACATTTCTTGTGCTTCTGATTCACGTCTTTAAATTATATATATATATATATATATATATATATATATATATATATATATATATATATATATATATATATATATATATATATATATATATATATATATATATATATATATATATATATTAAGGAAGCCAACAGTCACCGAAACCAAGGTGCATAGGGGAATGTTTTTCTATTTTTTTAATTTCTAACGCCAATCAATTGTTGTTTTTTTTAAAGAAAATTACTTATAAACCAGCAGAAAAAAAACCATGCCGCCGGTGGGATCCGAACCCACGACCTCCGAATATCGCGTCCGGTGCTCTTACCAACTGAGCTACGGCGACGGCTGTCCAATCTCCTGCTTTCGTGGGTATTTATGTTTTGCGTGTAAGCGAACCTTGAGAGTGTTCACCAGCCCCACCCTCGTCCATAGCGGTGGACGTAGCACGTCCTGTAATACCGGAAGTGTGACGTAGAACGTCTTCTAACAGCGAGGGCGGAAACTGTGCGAGAGCCCTCTTATGCTACCTATGGCATCAAGACTGCCAGAACCGAGACCCCCGTTAAGCTATTAGCAGACAAGGCAAATGAAATTAGGGGCTCGTTTGACAAACATATTAAGGAAGCCAACAGTCACCGAAACCAAGGTGCATAGGGGAATGTTTTTTCTATTTTTTTAATTTCTAACGCCAATCAATTGTTTTTTTTAAAGAAAATTACTTATAAACCAGCAGAAAAAAACAACCATGCCGCCGGTGGGATCCGAACCCACGACCTCCGAATATCGCGTCCGGGGCTCTTACCAACTGAGCTACGGCGACGGCTGTCCAATCTGCTGCTTTCGTGGGTATTTATGTTTTGCGTGTAAGCGAACCTTGAGAGTGTTCACCAGCGCCACCCTCGTCCATAGCGGTGGACGTAGCACGTCCTGTAATACCGGAAGTGTGACGTAGAACGTCTTCTAACATCGAGGGCGGAAACTGTGCGAGAGCCCTCTTATGCTGGCAGTCTTGATGCCATAGGTAGCATAAGAGGGCTCTCGCACAGTTTCCGCCCTCGCTGTTAGAAGACGTTCTACGTCACACTTCCGGTATTACAGGACGTGCTACGTCCACCGCTATGGACGAGGGTGGCGCTGGTGAACACTCTCAAGGTTCGCTTACACGCAAAACATAAATACCCACGAAAGCAGCAGATTGGACAGCCGTCGCCGTAGCTCAGTTGGTAAGAGCACCGGACGCGATATTCGGAGGTCGTGGGTTCGGATCCCACCGGCGGCATGGTTGTTTTTTTTTTGCTGGTTTATAAGTAATTTTCTTTAAAAAAACAACAATTGATTGGCGTTAGAAATTAAAAAAATAGAAAAACATTCCCCTATGCACCTTGGTTTCGGTGACTGTTGGCTTCCTTAATATGTTTGTCAAACGAGCCCCTAATTTCATTTGCCTTGTCTGCTATATATATATATATATATATATACATATATATATATATATATATATATATATATATATATATATATATATATATATATATATATATATATATATATATATATATATATATATATATATATATATTGAAGCGGGGAGACGACGACGAGTCTGAGCGAGTGAACGGGTGGACGAAGACGACAACGAAGTTCTGACTGTGTAATGCAAAACTTTTGCCACCGAGTATTCTAAATGGTAAAACTAGAATCATCGGAGGGCCCTACCTACAGATACAGCAATTGCCACTGACGCACGCAATGCAATGAAAAAGCAGGTGTGCAAATATTTTGCTCGCATTTAGACTGGTCCTTTTCACTGCGTCTTCGAGATTTCACCCCTATTTTTCAAGCAGAGTTTCTAGCAGTTGTGCTTGCACTACGCAAGCTAGACCCCTCTATTACAGCAGTTGCAGTAATTACTGATTCTTTACCTTTGTGTTCGTCCCTCGCTGCACATGTTGACGGTCCCATTTTAACAATTTTCTTATCCCTACTTCCTCCGCATTTGAACCGTGTTCATTTAGCATGGGTTCCCGGTCGCAGCAGTGTGACAGTAAATAAGATTGCTGACCATCTCGCAAAGGCTTCCCTCAGCGGCCCCGTGTTGCCAATCACCCCGGCTACAGCCTATATTACAGCATCTAGATTTCGGCGACGTGCGTTTTTAAGCACGCAAGACACAACACTTTTAGCATCGGCGGAATATGAGCACCTTAGATATTATTGGAAAAGGAAAATTTGTTGCTCTCGGCAGCTTGAAGTATCTCTGACGAGGCTGCGCTGCCGCATCCAGCCTCAAAATTTCTGTTTACACAAGTCGGGTTTGGCGCTCTCCCCTTTGTGCTTTTCGCCATGAGGTTGCTGGAGGAGCCCTTCCAGCATCTTGGCCTTAGTTTGAGCAGCCCGCTCTTGCTATCATTTGGCGCCACCACATTTGGGTTCAGGCACAGATCTGTTTGTAGCGCTGTTCTAAATTTCCTGATAGAATCTCACCGACTGCCTTGCTAAGTGTTCCAAAATTTTTCTTTTCTATCAATTATTAGATTTTGACTCAATCATTATTATTTAATCCCTCTCTTTAATATTATTCATATAATTTTGCAATCAAAAGTCATCCCTTTACTGTTCATGAGGAAGAATTCACCGCTGTTGCGCTCCCACGTGCTTTTCTTTTTTATTAGCTGCGTTCAGGTGAATAGCCACCCGATTCTTGGCCGATCGCCCAGTGTGGGTATGTGCCATCTTTTGATAGGCTAACAACAACAACCACAACAACAACGACTGTGTTCTGAGTGCCGCTCGTAGCTGTTTCTTCGCTGGTGTACATAGCTGTAAATGTATACTTTCCATCAACATATTTGGTGGAGGTGCGCCTTTCCCCTACGTCTAGCAACGACGGAGCTCCGCAGCGGCCGACAGCTGCCTTCGCTCATCATGACCCAGGACGCCTGCCAGCAATCATTACCATCGGCCATGCCATCAACCGTTCTTTCTGCTCCTCGTGACCCTGGGACACTTTCTGGCACCGACAACGTTGACGTGGACGACTGGATCCAGATGTATGAACACGTGAGTACATACAACCGCTGGGATCCAACCCTTATGCTCGCCAATGTGATTTTCTACCTAAAAGACACCACCCGAGTCTGGTACAAGATTCACGAAGAGGACATGACCAGCTGGGACGTCTGCAAGCAGAAACTGCGCAACCTGTTTGGACGGCCGCTCGGCCGAACACTCGCCGCTAAAAGGGACCTTGCATCCCGAGCTCAAACTTCTACGGAATCCTATGTTTCGTGCATTCAGGACGTGTTGGCCCTCTCCAAAAAAGTTGACAATAACATGCCCGAATCTGACAAAGTGGGTCACGTGTTGAAAGGGATCGCCGACGATGCCTTCAACCTGCTTCTCTACAAGAATTGCACTACAGTTGACGACATTATTCAGGAATGTCGCCGCTTCGAGGAAGCTAAAAGCAGCCGTATTAGCCAGCCGTACACACGCCTCCCCAACACGGCTGCCACTTCCTCATGTGAAGACCTGCAGCGCCGGCAAACCTCCTGCGCCTCAAGAAAATGTGACCCGCATCATTCGACGCGAACTCGAAGCCATGTCCCCTGCCTCCCTGCACCTACGTGATGGCGACAACCACATGCCCACCATCTCTATGGTACAAGCCGTCGTCCGTCAAGAGCTTGGAAATCTTGGCCTCCAACCCGTCAGCCCCGTACGTCCTTCATCCCCACCCGACATCACTTCGATTGCTCCTGACTGACCCTCCTACTTCGCTCCACGTCGACGTAACCCTAACCACTGGCGGACACCCGACGACAGGCCCATTTGTTTCCTCTGCCACCGTATTGGCCACATCTCCCGTCACTGGTGCAATTATTTGTCCCGTCGTAGCGCATACAATCGTCTCAGCTCTCACCGCAACGACGAACAGCCCAGCCACTTCACGCCCCCTCCAGCCCGGCAGAGTGCTATATCCAACGGCCATTTTTCCCGGCCCATTTGCTCCCCGTCCCCCCTGCGTCGGCAGTCTCGTTCACCCCTACGCCGTCGCTCTTCTCCTTGCGCCTACGTACGCTCGCAACCGGAAAACTAGACACTGCAGTGTCTGGAGGTGATGCTGCAGTACAGCCCCAGTCCCAAAATCCTCGCTTAGCCCTCCGCGCACACCAAAATTTGCTCGCTATTCATGTCGATGGAGTCCCTGTGAGAGCCCTGATCGATACGGGCGCGCACGCGTCCGTCATGAATTCAACCCTCCGACGCCGCCTCAGAAAAGTACTGACCCTGCACCCACAGCCGTTCTCCGCGTTGCCGACGGCGGAACGCCTCCTGTGGTTGGACTAAGCACAGCCCGTGTGGCTATTTCCGGCCGCCATACATCCGTTCTGTTCTCTGTTCTCTACCAGTGCCCTCATGACGTCATTCTTGGCCTCGACTTCCTGTCTGAGCATTCAGCCCTCATCAACTGCGCCACCAGTGTTGTCCAGCTTGACCTTCCTCTGAACGAGGGTCTCGGTTCTGGCAGTCTTGATGTCATAGGTAGCATAAGAGGCCTTTCGCACAGTTCCCGCACTCGTCGTTAGATGACGTTCCACGTTACACTCGCGGTAAAACAGGATGTGCTATATCCGCCGCTATGGACGAGGGTGGCGCTGGTGAACACTCTCAAGGTTCGCTTACACCCATTAAAACATAACGAGAGCAGCAGATTGGACAGCCGTCGCCGTAGCTCAGTTGGTAAGAGCACCGGACGCGATATTCGGAGGTCGTGGGTTCGGATCCCACCAGCGGCATGGTTGTTTTTCTGCTGCTTTATAAGTAACTTTCTTTAAGCGATAGATTAATTTAAGTATCATTAACCCTGTGATTAGCAGTACACATTAAAAAAAAATTTAACATTCCCCTACGCACCTTGGTTTCGGTGACTGTTGGCTTCCTTCATAAGTATATATATATATATATATATATATATATATATATATATATATATATATATATATATATATATATATATATATATATATACAATATACAAGTAGTATTCTCCCATAAGACTTTCCAACGCCCTGATTCCGCAATGCCTGCATTACTGCTGAGGTTTCCAGTGAGTCGAAACTATACCTGGTGTTAAATAGCACTGGTCATGTAAAGATAATATTTTATGCTTAATTTGCACCACCTTTCTGAAACTTAGTCTTGCACGCTCCCCTATGGGACACCGATCTTGGATATAATGGAATGTTAATTATCCTGCCGTCTTTGTTTCGCAATTTATTCCTTGTTATTCGCTCCATAATTTTTTATGTGTTCTTGTTTCTGGTAACATTTTATAGGTTGCAATGTGTGATGCAAACAATTTTCATAGCACAAAGCTGAGAGCATTGCTCCTTTGTTTTCACCGCGGGAAAGTTTCGGGGAGCTTTGGTTTTTTTTCGTGTTTCGAGAAAGCCCAAGAAACTTGTATGTACAATACTTTCACTCATTGAAAAGTTTATTTGTGTCTTGCCGTCTATTTTGCGGAAAAAAGAGATCGCGATTTTGGCACAACATTTTCTGATAACGTTCCATAGCCAGAGCTGCCTTACTTGGCAATTTGGATGGTGCTGAGCTGCATTATCTACGTGCATGAGAGCCATTTTTTCGCTTATAACTGCGCTCTGAATATATGGCGTTGCCTCGTCTTCTCTCAAGGTGTCTTTGTGCATGCAAAAGAGCCCTTAAACTACATTATGTAATTGCCCTCGTCGTATGTAACTTATTTTTAGCGCTTCAGTCCTTTGTTTCGAAAAAGTAATGAATCAACGGCCTGGCAACGTGTTCATTCGAGCACTAGAGTAAAGGTTGGAATGCCTTCTTTTTCTCTGTTCATCGATTTGCAGCTCAATGCGGAGGACACCTTTCCTAATGACAGCAAAGACATGTTCGCCGCTGTCACCATGGTGTCTTTGGTAAGACTGCCTTGGAGATGTTTTTTCACTTTTGTCTGCGTGTTTCGCTTTCATCACTGAAGACATGTGGCGTTGTGAGAACATCATCAAAGTGCTTTGAACAGAGGAACCAGTGTGTCCTGTTCTCACTCTGCGCGGTAATTTAATAGAGTCAGTACAGAATACGAGGTGGTCGAAATTAATCCTGAGCCGTTCACTACGGCATCCGTGAAAGCCCACATGTAGTTTCGGTAACGAAATTCCACGTAACTTAGAAGTAATAAGCGAGCAAGACGGAGGTGAAAACGTACGTCGACTATTGAGGCGAAGTGGTGTCTGGAATATGGGGAGCAGAACGACAGCGAAACTTGCGTCTAAACAAAAGTCTTTATTTGGGCTGACTTACGTTCACAATGGAGTGAATCATTCGGCTGCGGCGTAGCAAGAAGCGTGCTCGGCGCTCCTCGAACAGAACGCCCGCCGCAGCCGGTGTGCTCGATAAAGCTGACAGCGAACTTTCGAGATAAAGCGTGCAAAGTTACTAGAACTATCTGGAACAACGCAGACTCAGCTCTTCCTGTATGCGATCAATAGAGATAAATCTGATCGCGTCTTGCATCGCTAGCAAAGCTATAAAGCGGCGCGCCGGCAGCTTCGAAGAATGAACAAATAAACACTGCAAAGATTGGCTGCTGTACTGCCCCATAAAGAAGCATTAAAAAATATGATGCATTAAGACAAACAAGGCGACTAGCAGCAAATAATACGGATCGTGCGAAAATAGCCACAGTGTGTGGGAACACAGCGTCCTTTAGCGCGCATAATAGGGCTTTAGACGGTGACACGGATCTCCCCGAAGAACACTCGGACCGAAAGAATGGACTAAGAGACAGGTGTACCCACACAGACGCACATTTCATACATCCTACGTGACACACACACTAGTACACAAAACTAGCAAAGCTAACACAAAACACAGAATATAAATACACACGACCCGGGAACACTGCTACCAGCATCTGCTACTAGCGTCCTACTGTTAGCGGTCGGCGTTCGTGCTCAAGTTTGGTTCGATGCGGCTGCGGCGTTGAATGGATCCAGCAGCCGGCATCGAGGCGGCGTTCGGCGTGCTTGGGCGGGCGTCGCTGGCGGCGTCGTATAAGCTCCCGGTCCAAGCGCCCGTGGAGGTGATGCCGGTGTTGTTGGTGTGGGGGGCACCACCCGGATGGGTGGCAACAGCGCTGGAGGCAGCCCTGGCCGTAGCAGGTGCTAGCGTCCTCCGTTGACGCCCCGGAACGGGCTCAGGCACGGCAGGAAGTCCACGATGCGAAGTCGTAGAACGCGAGCTCACCGGAGCAGTAGCCGGAGTCTCTCTCTTCCAGCCGAAGCATCCCTGACCCGCCGGAGCCTCCGCTTCTCTCCTGTAACCCCCCGTGCCTCGCTCTCACTCGCCCTTTTATAGCCTCGGTGTTAGTCCACGTAAGCCTTGTCGTCGTCTTGTTCTCCACCAACCATCTCTCTGCACCTCACCGAATGCTTCTCCACAAATCATCTCTTTCCACCTCACCGAATGCTTCTTCTTCGTCTTCTTTATTCTTCGGTTAATCCTCGTCGTCGTCTTCTTCACACCTCTTTCCTTCATAATTTTTTTTGGACTCCTTATTATATGTGACAGACGGACGACATGGACAACTTCTGGTCGTACGCGGCGTCGCTGGGACGCAGTCATTGCTTCAGGGAGGACTTCATAATCCAGTTCACCTAGCCGACGAAGAGCCTTTTATGGGAAATGGCGGCGCAAAAACATTCACTAGATCCACGGCGGCGAATGGTCCTTCAAAACCAGACTTGGTCTCCTGGCTGGTGTTCCGCGTGTCGTCTTCGTAGGTTGTAGCGTCTGACGTCGGTCCGCTGCTGATCTTTGATTCGTAATCGGGCAAGTCTTCGGACTACTGCGTGTTGAAGGCAGGCGGCGACGTCGATGTTCTTCGGTAACGTTGGGCAGAACGGCGTCTAGCGTGGTCTTGGCGTCCCAGCCATGCGCGAGCCTAAAAGGCGTCATCTGGGTGGCCTCCTGCAAGGCGGTGTTGTAGGCGAAGACGGCGTAAGGCAGGATGACATCCCAGGTCTCGTGTTCGGCATCGACGTACATGGCGAGCATATCGGCGATAGTTCTGTTCAGGCGCTTGGTCAGTCAGTCGGTCTGCGGATAGTATGCAGTTGCCCTCCGATGGCTTGTTTGGCTGTAACCTAGGATAGCTTGCGTTAGTTAATTCCGCCATGAATGCTGTTCCTCGGTCCGTGATGAGCACATCAGGGGCGCAGTGTCGCAGAATTATGCACTCCACGAAAAATTTGGTGACTTATGCTGCTGTTCCGTTCGGTAGGGCTTTTGCCTTGGCGTAGCGGATCAGGTAGTAGGTCGCTATGATGATCCACTTATTTCCAGACGTTGACTTTGGGAAATGGCCAAGCAAGTTCATGCCGATCTGCTGAAAGAGCCTTGAGGTGGGTTCCATGGGGTTCAGAAATCCTGCTGGTCGGGCGGGAGGGGTCTTTAGTCGCAGACAATTCTGGCAGGTTTTCACGCAATTTGCGACATCTGCAGACAGTTGGGGCCAGTAATACTTCTCTTGAATGCGTCGGAGGGTGCGAGAAAACCCGAGATGTCCAGCTGTAGGCTCGTCCTGTTTAGCCTGTAGAACTTCGTGGAGACAAGCAGGTACAACAAGAAGGTAGGCTGTTTTGTTCGGTTTGAAGTTTTTCACGAGGAGAAGGAAGACAGTCATCGCTTCAGTGAGGCTAGAGGTGCAGAAACCTTGCCTTCCAAGTACTCTATGAGGCGTTTTTAATCGTGGTCTGAGCGTTGCTGCTGTGAAAAAGAGCTTTAGGTGATGGGTCCTGGGAAGGTGTCCTCATCGTCGTAAGGCGGCAGTACATCTACACGTGCTCGTGAGAGGCTGTCATCGTCAGAGTGCTTGCGTCCGGACTTGTAACCGTCGGTGACGTCGAACCCCTGGAGACGCAGACGCCACCGAGTGAGGCACGCAGAAGGATCCTTCAAATATGAAAGCCAGCACAGCACGTGGTGATTGCTGTCAGCATGTGGTGATCGCCAACTGTCAGGTAAGGGCGGAACTTCAACGTAGCCCCGATCTTGGCAAGACACTCCTTCTCTGCTGTCGAATAGTTTGTCTCGGCCATGGAAAGGCATCGGATAGCATACGCGATGAATTTCTCCAGCCTTACGCTTCTTTGCCGAGTACGCGGCCGAGGCCTACGCTGCTTGCGTCGCTGTGAAGTTCAATGACGGCGGATTCATCAAAATGCGCCAGGATCGGTGGGGACTGTAAACAACGCTGAAGTTCTTCGAAGGCTTCTGCTTGCGGCTCTTCCCATTTAAATGGCACGTCGGTCATCGTCAGTTTGGCCAGGGACTCGGCGATGCGCGAAAAGTTCTTCACAAATCGTCGGTCGTATGCACGCAGTTCGAGGAATTTGCGCACTGCTTTCATATCGCCCGGTGGTAAGAACTGCCCAATAGCAGCTGTTTTCTTTGGGTCTGGGCGCACTCCCGTTTGCTAACGATGTGGCCTAGAAACAGCAGCTCTTCATTGCCAAGGTGGCACTTCTCTGCTATCAAGGTTAGGCCGGATGACTTGATTGCCTGTAGTACTGTTAGAATCCTTTCTAGGTGGTCTTTAAAGTTTGAGGCGAAGGCAACGACGTCATCTAAATCTACTAGAGAAATCTGCCAACACTGTATAAATTACTCACTGAAACGTCGCTGGTGCGGAACGCAATCCAAATGGCATCACCTTTAACTCGAAGAGGCCATCCGGAGTGATGAATGTGGTTTTCTCGCGATCTCTTTCATCTACCTCAATTTGCCAGTAGTCGCTCTTGTGCTTCATTGATGCGAAATACTTGGTGTTGCAGAGCCGGTCCAGTGTGTTGTTGATGTGGGGGAGGGGGTAGACGTCCTTGTTTACTATGTTGTTCAAGCGGCGGTAATCAACGCAGAATCGAAGTCCACCGGATTTCTTTCTCACTAGAACAACTGGTGCCGCCCAGGGTCTATTCGATGCCTGAATGACGTCGTCGCGAAGCATTTCTATCAATTGGTTCCCAATGGCTTGTCTTTCTCGAGGCGACAGGTGGTAGGGGCTCTTGTAGAGCGGTCGGACTTGCTGGTCGATTATAATGCGATGCTTGGCAATCGGCGTTTGTCGGACCTTCGGCGATGACGAAAAACACTCGCTCTAGCTTCGATGCAGATTGCAGATTTGGTCTTGTGTCTTCCGGGGCAGGGCTGCCTTGATGTCGAGAGTGGGTGAGTTCTCTTTGGCTAATCTTCTGCGGAGGGGGCGGAGAGGACGAAGGAGTCTCGTACGTCGAATATTTAATCGAAGAAAACGATCGTCGTTCCTGTGTTAATGTGCCGGTATTCTTTGCTGAAGTTAGTGAGCAGTAGTTCGACCTGGCCATTGCGGAAATGAGCGACGCCTCTTGCGATGTTGATTCCTCGATCTAGAAGCAGCTACGTGTTCCCCTCAATGATTGCTGCAGCTTTAATGGCTTTCGTGGCGCCTACGGTCACGATAAAGCTTGAACGGGGTGGGACGCTCACTTCTTCCTCTAGAACACTCAGGGCAACGTGATTTTACAGACTTCTCATCGAAGAGGTGGCTTCCTCTATCGAATGCGTGATCAGCTTGGATCGCAGGTCGATGATCGCCTGATGTTAATTTAGGAAATCCATGGCCAAGATCACTTCGCGGGAACATTGCCGTAGCACAACGAAGGTCGCAGGGTAGGTATATCCTTTGACAGTCACTCGAGCTGTGCCTCGCCCTGATGGCGTTATGAGGTGGCCTTCTGTGGTAGGAATTTGTGGGCCGTCCCAAGCTGGCGTGACTTTCCTCAGATGCGCAGCGTATGTTTCGTTCATCACCGATTAATCGGCTTCTGTGTCGACTAGAGCGATAACTTTCCGGCCGTCGATAACTACTTCTAAGTCGGATGTCCTAGCTCGGATGCACGTCGTCCTGGGCGTCAAGTCACGGCTTCGCCGGGCATAGGAATCGTGGGTAGAACGCGTCGTCGAAGGATTTCTCTTAGTTTTTGAAGGCGGTTCGCGTCGTGGTCGAGGATGTCTTTGTATGCGGCGTCTACGTGCGGCATGGTCGATGAAGGATCTTCGGTGTTTTGCGCGGGAACAACCTCACCTCCGGTGGTTTCTGCCTTTAGTTTATCCTATGTGATCTGGGAGACCATACTCGTTACGCGGCTGCGTAGCTGCGGCGTGGCGACGCAAAGTGCGAGGCTGACGGCGATGGTGAGTGGGAAAGGCGGTTCGGCGAGTACTCCTCTCGACGTAGGTACTCGTAAATTTCCTGCGGACGTTGGCCGAAATGTGGTCGTGGTGCGTCAACGGCAAATCCACGAAGACCGATACGTCGGTACGGGCAATGGCGAAGAATTATGGCCAGCCTCAGCGCAATGGAAGCACAATGGTTCTTTGTCGGAAGTCCTCCAGGCGCCGCATTTCCTGGTTCTTGAGCGTTGTTCGTAGGCTGGGTGGGCGAGGGCAGGGAGGCGGCGTTCTGGAACAAGTGGCTCATCTCAGAGAGGACGCGGGGGTGTTGTTGGGGTGAGGAGTGCGTACTGCAGCGGCGTAGGCTATAGCCACGGGTTCTATGGCCGCCGGGGTGCCAAGTGCCTGTTGCATTTCTTGCCGCGCCACATCTATGACAGTCGCTGATTGTGGCTGTGCGGAACATGGCAGCACTCGTCGTAGATCCTCGCGGACGATTCACGGATAACTTCCCGCAAGTTGTCGCAGGTGGTGGTAGTCGTGTCCGGACAGATTGCACGGACAGAGGAAGGGAGGTTGTACTTCTGAGCCCGGACGTCGAGTGTCTTCTCGATCGTGCAGGCTTCTTGTATGAATTCGTCGACTGTTTTTGGCGGCTGGCGGATGAGGTTGCCAAAAAGTTGTTCTTTTACGCCGCGCATTAAAAACCGAACTTTCTTATCTTCGGTCATCTCGGGATCGGCGGGGCGAAAAAGGCGCTTCATTTCGTCGATGTAACCGCAGACGGCCTCTTTCGAAAGCTGGATCATGGACTAGAGGAGTCGGTCGGCTCTTTCTTTTCTCACGACACTGGTGAATACCTTCAAAAGTTCCTTATTGAATAGCTCCCATGGCGTCACGAACGACTCGTGGTTTTCGTACCACGCACGTGCTGATCTCTCAAGTGAGGAAAATACGTGTCACAATTTTTGCCGCATCATCCCTCTAGTAATGATGCCACGCGCTAAAATTGGTCTAACCATCCATCGGGGTCTTCGCCTAGGATTTCATTGAAAGTTGGCGGCATCCAAGCTGCTGCAGTATGCTCGGTGTCGACATATTTGGCGAGATTGCGGTGCTCATAGCAGCGGCTGTTGGTGGTCTGGTGCGGTCCGGCACGGTTCCGCACTCCGGCTGCTCTCCCTGGAGACGTCGGCTGCCTCGGTGGGCTGCTGGCTCGTCCTCGGGAGCGAAGCGCTGAGGGCTGGCGTCAAGACTTGAAGGGGGAGTCTGGAACATGGAAGGCAACCCAGCACCTCCACCAGGTGTCACGAAGTGGTGACTGAATTTCATTTCATTTTATTACCTTTAATTCCCCCAAAGAAGAGGTGTTACATAAGGGGTGACAACAATTAAACGCACTAATTCACAATAACAGGAAAGATTATACATTTTCTCCGAAAAGACTCGGGCAAGTGATGATGGCAACGTTGTTTGTTAGGCCGTTCCAGTCTGCGGCTGCAAGAGGAAAGAAGGAATTATGAAAAGTGACGGTGCGAGAGTGTGGACGGGCAACTTGTAGGTGATGGCTGATGCGATGAGTGATTGAGAGATGCGTGCTGTGGGAAGAATATAAGGAGCGATCTGCATAGGGCTGTGGAAGAATTTGTGAAATAAAGACAGGCTGGCAATGCGACGGTGGAGCGATAAGGGGGATAATCGGGATGCTGTTTTTAAGAAGGAAACGCTGATGTCATAAGAGTACGATGAATGAATGAAGCGATCGAGCAGCGCGATTTTGAATAGAATCGAGGGCAGAGATGAGGTAAGCTTGATGAGGATTCCAAGTGTGCAATGCAAATTCTAGTTTGGATCTGACGAATTATTTGTAAGCTAATAACTTCACATGTTGGGGAGCATGGTGATGATGGCGCTTGAGGAAACCTAGCGTCTTGTTTGCTGACGTTGTTATGTTAGTAACTTGCAAGCTGCAAGAAAGATCGCTAGAAATTGTAGTGCTTAGATACTTGCATGACTGAACTAGTTGTACGGGAACTTAAGATATTATGTAAGAGAAGATTAGAGGATTACGGCTGCGGCTTATGGACAAAAGATTACATTTACGTGGGTTAAGTTCCAAAAGCCACTTATTGCGCCACACCTAAACAGCATTAAGATAATCTTGAAGAGAAGATTGGTCAGTGGTTGTGAGAATAGCACTATAAAGTACACAGTCGTCAGCGAACATGCGTATGTTAGATGTTACGTTTGAAGTCAGATCATTAATGTATATGAGAAACAGTAGTTGGCCAAGCACAGATCGCTGTGGGACGCCCGACATTACTAAGAGTGAGTTAGAGTTTTTAACTTTACGGAGACAAACTGCGAACGGTTAGTCAAAACACTTCAATCCACTTCAAAATATGGGGTGTAAATTTAATTGAGAATGTTTTATCACCAGGCGTGTATATGACACTTTATCAATAGCTTTGGAAAAAATAAAAAAATACGATGTCAGTCTGTAGATTACAATCAAGGTTAATATGCAGATCACGAATGAACGTTGCAAATTGGGTCTGGCAGGAATAACTCCGGCGATACCCTTGCTGAGCAGGTTGAAAAAAGTTTTTGGAATCAACGAATGCCATGATGCGAATATACATGCCGTGTTCCATGATTTTTCAGGGAACACTAGTTAGAGATATGGGACGGTAATTAAACGGAGAGTTCTTGTTACCTGATTTGTAGGCTGGTTTGACCTTCCCATTTTTCCAGTTTATGGGCAGTTTACCTGTGAGAAGATGAAAGTTTAATAATTTCAATTAGTGACGAAATTGGTGCTGAAGAACATATAAGAGAAGGCATAGTATCTTGAATAACTGGGGCGTTTCGAGGAAATGTCGGATCTCTTTCAATAGTAAACACGGAAGAAAACGCCGCATTGAACGTGTGGGCGCATTCAGTTTCACATACAGTCGCGCTCGAGCCATCGGTGAGGAAAATTGTGAGTGTGTGCTGGGGGTTAATGACTTGCCAGAACCTACGGGCGTTAGTAGACAACTTTTTAGGCAGATCAGAGTTGAAAAGGTGCAGTTGGCATCTGGAATACTTGATAAGTACGTTTTTTGGGCTACATAATATTTGTTCAAGCGTTCTGACTAGGAAGCGACTTCGCCGATCGGAAACGACGCTTCTTTTTATTTTCAAGGTGTTTGAGTGTATTTGTAACCATGGGTTTTGAGGGTTAGTTCGTATATTTATGTTCGGAATAAACCTGTCGACCAAATCTTCAATTTTCCGCTTAAACAAGTACCAATTATCATGACTGGATCTTTGTTGATATTAAAATTCAAATCCTGGCAAAAATGCGCCAAGTTCATCAATTATTGCTGTATAGGTCCCTTTATCGTACAATCGGATAGTTATTTTAGTTGTTGCATGTAAAGATGGTTTAATCGTGAAGCCGGCATGTATTACGTGGTGAGTGCGGATGCCTTGCATATACGTGATGGAATGAACGCATTCAAAGTTATCCGTTAATAATGTATCTAGAATATTAGCGCAGTCTTCGGTTACACGAGTTGTTTCGGATATAGTTTGAACGAGGTTAAAATTAAGGCAAACGTCTAGAAATTTATTAGCATTCTTATTACCTGTAGCGGTTAGATTAATCCAGTTGTTACTCGGAAAATTGAAATCTCCGAATAGGAGAGTGCAGGTGTTAGGGTATTTAGCTTTAATTTCATTCAATGCCTCAGTGAGTTTTGGGGGAAATCTCATCTGTTAGGAGGCCTGTAGCAAACGCCGATCACAACTGATTTAGGTGAAGCGTAGCATAAAACCCATAATATATCCTTATTTGATGAAAGGTGAATGGCTGAGCATGATAGATCTCGAGCGGTGACAATCAGTACCCCTCCACCCCGTCGATATGGGCGATCTTTGCGAAATACAAAGAAATTGGACAAGTCGGCAAGCACTTCACTATTAGAAATATTGCTGATTAGCCACGTTTCTGGCAAGACTAGTATGTTACTGGCCGATGAAGTGACGATATAGGGAAAAATGTCGGGCTTTGAAATCAAATTGTGCACGTTAGTAAAGATTGCTGACAATGAAAGGGCTTCTTGGTGTACATGCTTAGAACAATCTTTCTACAGGTGCTGAGATGGTTGCTATTTTACATCTTCTACTGTTTGTGATGATTCAACGAATATGTAGCGTTTAGGACCAATATTTATTGTTTTGAAGCGCAAAGAAAACTCATCGGATACCAATTTGCAAACTATATAAGATGTTTGCGGATGTTACGAACGGGAATGGAGAAGTCTTCGAAAATACTGTAGTTGGTGCCTTTCAGCTTAGTGCCTAAGGAAAGGATGCTTTCTTTAGTTTTCGATGAGGGGAACTTAACGATGATTTGTCTGGCGCGATCAGTAGAGTGGGGCACGAGGCGGTGGGCACGCTCGATTAGATTCGGTTTGATGGCAAAACCTAGTATAGCGGAGCAATGGCGAATGACACTTTCTTCAGTGCTTGCACACGTTTCAGTGGGGTAGTGCCAGGAATGTTGTAAAACATGAGAATGTTACGCCGAGAGTTCTTTTCTGTATTGTCAATACGCGCTTCCAGCTTGTCGCTCTTGGAGGTAATTTCAGTGTTAATGTATACAGGGCGCCTATTTCTGAATGGAGAGTAGAAAGCTTGGCGTTGTACGATTTCAGAGTATCCATGCGCTTTTTTTAAATGGGTCTGGGTTGTTTCGGTAGTTTTCAATTGTTCTTTAATGTTTAGCAGATCGGAAATTAACGTAGCTTGCCCGGTAGTCAGTCTGGAGCTCAGAAAGTATGCTGTCGTAACAGACGGTGCCGGGGTTTCAACATTGCCTGACAATAGTAAAAGAAAACGGATAACATCTGAACAGTCGACAACAACACTACAGCAGCTCTGAGGGCTCAGCAGCTGCATTAAAAAGTAGTTACTGGTTTTTTTAGCAAATAGGAAAAACCTATACTAACCTGCATTGTGAAAAGGAGCGGTTTAGTAGCCTGCGCTGATGCACAGCTACCGAGCCCACAGACCGGCGGCGATGACAGCAGGGGCTTTATATGGCTGCTAGAATTTTCAGATGATGTTCTTGGTTATGACACTGGCCTCTGATGGTCAAAGATGACGTCCTCTGGCGACAATGAGTGTAGGTGATGGGGAAGCAACGGTGGTGAGGCAGGCGGCTGAAAAAGGCCTCTTGCAAGGAACTTCGGGGCGGCGGTCGAAATCGATGTACAGGAGGCAGACGGCGGAGCGTCGAAAAGAAGTTTCACAGCGAGGGCAAACACCTGCATTGTGAAAAGTAGCGGAATAGTAGCCTGCGCTGATGCACAGGTACCCAGCCCACATACCGATGGCGATGGCAGCACGGGCTTTATATTGCTGATAGAATTTTCAGATGATGTTCTTGGTGATGACACTGGCCTATGATGGTCCAAGATGACGTCTTCTGGCGACGATGAGTGTAGGCGATGGGGAAGCAACGGTGATGAGTCAGGCTGTTGAAAAATGCCTCTTCCAAGGAACATCGGGGCGGCGGTCGATACTGATGTACAGGAGGCAGACGGCAGAGCGTCGAAAAGAAGTTTCACAGCGAGGGCAAACACCTGCATTGTGAAAACTATCTTATTAGTAGCCTGCGCTGATGTACAGCTACCGAGCCCACAGACCGGTGGCGATGGCAGCACGGGCTCTATATTGCTGATAGAATTTTCTGATGATGTTCTTAGGGATGACACTGGACTCTGATGGTCCAAGATGACGTCCTCTGGCGACGATGAGTGTAGGCGATGGCGATGGCAGCACGGGCTTTATATTGCTGATAGAATTTTTAGATGATGTTCTTGGGGATGACACTGGCCTCTGATGGTCCAAGATGACGTCCTCTGGCGACGATGAGTGTAGACGATGGGGAAGCAACGGTGATGAGGCAGGCGGTTGAAAAAAGCCTCTTCCAAGGTACTTCGGGGCGGCAGTCGATACTGCAGAGCGTCGAAAAGAAGTTTCACAGCGAGGGCAAACACCTGCATTGTGAAAACTATCTTATTAGTAGCCTGCGCTGATGCACAGCTACCAAGCCCACAGACCGGTGGCGATGGCAGCACGGGCTTTATATTGCTCATAGAATTTTCAGATGTTGTTCTTGGGGATGACACTGGCCTCTGATGGTCCAAGATGACGTCCTCTGGCGACGATGAGTGTAGGCGATGGCAATGGCAGCACGGGCTTTATATTGCTGATAGAATTTTCAGATGATGTTCTTGGGGATGACACTGGCCTCTGATGGTCCAAGATGACGTCCTCTGGCGACGATGAGTGTAGGCGATGAGGAAGCAACGGTGATGAGGCAGGCGGTTGAAAAAACCCTCTTCCAAGGAACTTCGGGGCGGCGGTCGATACTGATGAACCGGAGGTAGACGGCAGAGCGTCGAAAAGAAGTTTCACAGCAAGGCCAAACACCTGCATTGTGAAAACTATCTGATTAGTAGCCTGCGCTGATGCACAGCTACCGAGCCCACAGACCGGTGGCGGTGGCAGCACGGGCTTTATATTGCTGATAGAATTTTCTGATTATGTCATTGGTGATGACACTGGCCTCTGATGGTTCAAGATGACGTCCTCTGGGGGCACGCCACCGCATCGGAACTCGTCATGCAATCGCCCTTTCTTCACCTACTGCAGGCTATCCTGATATGGCTTCCCGCCACTTCAAGTATCAGCGCCGAAAGCTCAGGCTTTTTCGCGACGCATGACGCTACCGAGTCCTCCTGGCTGCCTGCCGACAACGACTTCTTCGACAACGACCACCCTGACCTGCATCCGCTGCTTGCAGCGGTGGACCAGCCCGTCATCTGGCAACCGGGCACGAACACCGGAACCCGCCACCTACATAAGCCGCTGTATTGCTGGGGCCATTTGGGGCACGCCACCGCATCGGAACTCGTCATGCAATCGCCCTTTCTTCACCTACTGCAGGCTATCCTGATATGGCTTCCCGCCACTTCAAGTATCAGCGCCGAAAGCTCAGGCTTTTTCGCGACGCATGACGCTACCGAGTCCTCCTGGCTGCCTGCCGACAACGACTTCTTCGACAACGACCACCCTGACCTGCATCCGCTGCTTGCAGCGGTGGACCAGCCCGTCATCTGGCAACCGGGCACGAACACCGGAACCCGCCACCTACATAAGCCGCTGTATTGCTGGGGCCATTTGGGGCACGCCACCGCATCGGAACTCGTCATGCAATCGCCCTTTCTTCACCTACTGCAGGTTAGTTATCCACCCTGTGCCGCTTCCTGCCGCTCTAGTGACCCGTTCTTGCTAGCGGTGTCGTGCCCCTTTGACGCCATTGACTGTTGCAAAAGGTTGCTGTATATTGCTTGCCCCTTCTGCCTCAACGTCCACCTGACTTGTCTTCTGCTCATGTTATCTGGGGACGTCGAATTGAACCCAGGCCCGACCGAAAGCAAAGCTCCGCCGTCTCTAGAATCAATTTCCGAAGCCATATCACGCATTGAATCCTCTCAGAGCACTGTAATTGCAGAGCTTGCCTTGATCCGTTCTGCTCAAACAAACATTGAAGACTCGGTCCGCCGTCTTTCAGCGCGGGTCGAAACACTCGAAAAAACAGTCGAATCTAATCCGGAAAATGTTGCTGCATCTGTAAATAACACCGACTTGGCCAGACTTACTTCAAACGTAAAAGCATTAACAAACAAGTGCGATGACGCTGAAAACCGCTTGCGCCGCTCGAACTTATTCTTTCTCGGTCTTCAGGATGAGCCCAGCGAAAGTTGGGCACAGTCTGAAGCACATATTATTTCTTTCTGCTCCGAACACCTAGACATTACTATTGATAGCCAAGACATCGAACGCGCGCACCGACTGGGCCGTTTCCAAACAGACAAAAACCGCCCAATAATTGTTAAACTGGCACAGTTTAAAGATAAATCAAGAATTCTTGTTGCAGGGCATAAACATAAAGATACCTCATTCTCAGTTCGTGAGGACTACACCGCAAAAGTTCGACAAGCGAGGCGAGAAAAAAACTTTTTTCTTACGGCCAACAAAGCAACGCCTCATTTAAGATCCGCTTCGACAAGTTACTTATCGGCAAAAGGCAGTTCACTTTCAACGCTGAAACGGATTCCATTGTAGAACTTAAACCATAGCGATTAGCCAAGGCGCCATGTGTCCCGTTTTTACAGCAGGTTCAACCATCCAAACGCTTGCGTCCTACCACAACTTATCAGAAAGCTTCTGTCCTGATGACCAACATACGCAGTTACCTGCCAAAAAAAGAAATAGTTGAAACCGTCCTTGAAGATCATAACACTGACATTGCGGTATTTACCGAATCTTGGCTAACACCTGATATCCAAGACGCAGAACTGCTGCAAGACAACCGGTCCTTTCATTTCTACAGGCGAGATAGAATAGGTCGCAGGGGAGGGGGCATTCTTGCTCTTGTCAAATCTAACATTCCATCCGCTCTAGTCGAGATTAATTGCCGCAGCGAAATAATATGTCTTAAAATCTGTCTTCCGTCTCGTACCAACCTAGTAATTGCATGCTATCGAGCACCTGACACAGATCAATCTTTCATTACGGACCTTCACTGTCTGCTTCAAGACCTGCATTCTCGACTTCCCCACGCCAATTTTGTACTCTGTGGCGATTTCAACTACCCGGATATCGACTGGGAAGCTTTAACAGCATCGTCTCGCCAATCTAAAGACTTCCTTGAACTCGTCCTTACATTCAACCTCTTCCAAGCAGTTCATGAGCCAACACGGGGCTCAAACATCCTTGACCTCATTCTTGTCTCCAGTCCAGAATTAATCCAATCACTTTCGCTATCTAGTGGACTCAGTGATCACAGTCTCTTGTTTTTCGACCTAACCATTGAAATTTCCTCCCACCAACCATCCGTCAAATACATCCGCGATTATCGTAATGCCGACTTAGCGAGTGTGAACTCCGACCTCGATCAATTTTTCGCTGCCTTCCTCCTATCCATGTCGACGAGATCCGTTAATGAAAACTGGTGCCTTTTTAAGCACAAACTTTTGTCGCTCATTGACGCTTACGTACCACTCATATGCATCCGCGGCGACGCCACTAAGCCTTAGTTTTCGAATGCCTTGCGCAAATTATCGCGGAAGAAAAAACGCCTCTTCCGTAATGCCAAAAATTCTACATCATCTGTCAAATGGAACAAATACTTCGCCAGTCTTCGCGAATACACCCAGTTATTACGGTCGTCTAAAAGAAAATTCTACAATCATGATCTCCTAGACATAATGCGCTCTAACCCAAAGAAATTCTGGAATCTGATAACGCCCAACAAAAACAGCTCATACAACATTTCTTTGAGAAGACAAGATGGCACACACGTTCCGCTTTCAGAACGCTCTGATACTATGAATTCCTACTTCACCTCAGTCTTCACCCACGAACCACCGGACAACAGGACTACTTTACCGCAACTTAATTTTGATTCAATGCCACCTGTTACCATCACATCTGAGGGAATTTCTAAGCTCATCGAAAATATCAAGCCGTCTACTTCCCCAGGACCCGACAACATACCTGCCAAAATCCTCAAAGGAACCAAAGAATTGTCTAGCCAAATCCTACAGCTCATTTTCGACCAATCCCTAAAGACCGGCCAAATTCCGGACGATTGGAAAACAAGCAAAGTTGTGCCCGTTTTTAAGACCGGTGACCGCTCTGACCCCTCGAATTATCGTCCTATTTCATTAACATGCATCTCGTGTAAACTCTTTGAGCATATACTGTACTCCAATATTGCAGATCACCTTGATAAAAACTCTTTTTTCTTTCCCAAACAGCATGGATTCAGGGCAGGCTTCTCATGTGAAACACAACTCTTCGAATTCACAACTGATCTTCATCTAAGTCTAGATTCTTTATTTCAAACAGACGCCATTTTCCTAGATTTCTCTAAAGCATTTGATCGCGTTCCTCACCAACGTCTCATCTGTAAACTCGCATGCCTGTCACTCGACCCTCTAGTCTTTTCCTGGATTCGCTGCTTCTTGACTAATAGCTCGCAGTTCACCGTCATCGCTAATCACGTATCTGCAACTACCGTAGTTATCTCCGGTGTACCCCAGGGTTCCGTCCTTGCTCCGCTGCTCTTCCTAATCTTCATCAACGACCTGCCATCTGGAATCTCGTCATCTGTCCGTCTTTTCGCGGATGATTGCGTCATTTAACGCCGCATATCTGATAACACTGACCAGGAATTATTACAGGACGACCTAAATAAAATACAGAAATGGTGCTCCGACTGGCTCATGCAGCTTAATATTTCGAAATGTAAATGCATGCACATATCACGCAAACGTTCCATTACTAATTTCCAGTACTCCCTGAACTCTGTGGCGCTGTCAGTAACGAATTCTTACAGGTACCTTGGCGTCGAAATAACGAACAAATTAACATGGTCAGATCACATTATCAAACTTTGCGCAAGCACTTCCAGAGCTCTTGGCTTTATCCGAAGATCACTATCAATGTCCCCTGCACCAATCAGACAACAAGCATACGAAACATTCATTCGCGCTAAAATGAAATATGCCTCAGCAATATGGAACCCTCACCAGGTCTACTTAATACAACTGCTCGAAGCTATCCAGAATCGGGCAGCGCGCTTCATAACGTCGCAGTATTCGTCTCGACACAGCGTTACCAACCTAAAATCGTCTCTCGGCCTTGAACCATTAGCATTCCGCAGAAAAGTATCAATTCTTTGTCTTTTCCACAAACTATACTTTAACTTCCCCGCACTACGCCAGACTTTGTTATCCACTCCCTTACGCTCATCTCGCCGATTATTCAACTCCCTCAGCATTCAGCGGTTGCATGGTTCATCCAACGCTTTCAACAAATCTTTCCTTCCCATCGCCATAGAGGAATGGAACTATCTTCCTGAAACCGTTGTCATCGAAACTAATCCCACCAGATTTAGGCAGCTAATAACAGACCACTTGATCCAACTATAGCTACTTCCCTCGCGATGCTCTGCGTGCAATTTGAACTGCTTGTGTTATTGTGACACCCCCCCCCCACAAGTGTTTTCCCACTTATTTATTTTCCGTACTTTTTAATGTGTAATTTATATACTACTGCTTTGCCATGTATATTCTGTTCTATTTGAATCACCTGACGCTAATTTCACGTTAAACTTGTTATTCTTGTTATTCTTGTTATGCTTTTTTATGCTTACATGCCTTTGTGTGACCGTTTCACATCACTGTCTTCCCCCCCCCCCCTTATGTAATGTCCCAGACGGGATCTTTAAGGGTTCAATAAATGATGATGATGATGAATGAATGTAGGCGATGGGGAAGCAATGGTGGTGAGGCAGGCGGTTGAAAAAGGCCTCTTCCAAGGATCTTCGGGGCGGTGGTCGAAATCGATGTACAGGAAGCAGACGGCAGAGCGTCGAAAAGAAGTTTTACAGTGAGGGAAACACCTGCATTGTGAAAAGTAGCTGATTAGTAGCCTCCGCTGATGCAAAGATACCGAGCGCACAGACCGGTGGCGATGACAGCACGGGCTTTATATTGCTGTTAGATTTTCTGATTATGTTCTTGGTGATGACACTGGCCTCTGATGGTCCAAGATGACGTCCTCTAGCGACGATGAGTGTAGGCGATGGCGATGGCAGCACGGGCTTTATATTGCTGATAGAATTTTCAGATGATGTTCTTGGGGATGACACTGGCCTCTGATGGTCCAAGATGACGTCCTCTGGCGACGATGAGTGTAGACGATGGGGAATCAACGGTAATGAGGCAGGCGTTTGAAAAAAGCCTCTTCCGAGGTACTTCGGGGCGGCGGTCGATACTGCAGAGCGTCGAAAAGAAGTTTCACAGCGAGGGCAAACACCTGCATTGTGAAAACTATCTGATTAGTAGCCTGCGCTGATGCACAGCTACCGAGCCCACTGACCGGTGGCGATGACAGCATGGGGGCTTTATATTGCTGATAGAATTTTCAGATGTTGTTCTTGGGGATGACACTGGCCTCTGATGATCCAAGATGACGTCCTCTGGCGACGATGAGTGTAGGCGATGGCGATGGCAGCACGGGCTTTATATTGCTGATAGAATTTTCAGATGATGTTCTTGGGGATGACACTGGCCTCTGATGGTCCAAGATGACGTCCTCTGGCGACGATGAGTGTAGGCGATGAGGAAGCAACGGCGATGAGGCAGGCGGTTGAAAAAACCCTCTTCCGAGAAACTTCGGGGCGGCGGTCGAAATCGATGTACAGGAAGCAGACGGCAGAGCGTCGAAAAGAAGTTTCACAGCGAGGGAAAAACACCTGCATTGTGAAAAGGAGCTGATTAGTAGTCTGCGCTGATGCACAGCTACCAAGCCCACAGACCGGCGGCGATGACAGCAGGGATATGTATGGCTGATAGAATTTTCAGATGATGTTCTTGGGGATAACACTAGCCTCTGATGGTTCAAGATGACGTCCTCCGGTGACAATGTGTGTAGGCGATGGGGAAGCAACGGTGGTGAGCCAGGCTGTTGAAAAAGGCCTCTTCCAAGGATCTTCGGGGCGGTGGTCGCAATCGATGTAGAGGAAGCAGACGGCAGAGCGTCGAAAAGATGTTTTACAGCGAGGGCAAACACCTGCATTGTGAAAAGTAGCTTAGTAGCCTCCACTGATGCACAGATACCGAGCCCACAGACCGGTGGCGATGACAGCAGGGGTTTGTATGGCTGATAGAATTTTCAGATGATGTTCTTGCGGATGCCACTAGCCTCTGAAGGTCCCAGATGGCGTCCTCTGGCGACAATGAGTGTAGGCGATGAGGAAGCAACGGTGATGAGGCAGGCGGTTGAAAAAGACCTCTTCCAAGGAACTTTGGGGCAGCAGTCGGTACTGATGTACAGGAGGCAGACGGCGGAGCGTCGAAAAGAAGTTCCACAGCAAGGGCAAACACCTGCATTGTGAAAAGTATCTGATTATTAGCCTGCGCTGATGCACAGCTACCGAGCCCACAGACCGGTGGCGATGACAGCAGGGGTTTGTATGGCTGATCGAATTTTCAGATGATGTTCCTGTTGATGACACTGGCCTCTGATGGTCCAAGATGACGTCCTCTGGTAACGACGAGGGTATGCGATGGGGAAGCAACGATGATGAGGCAGGCGGTTGATTAAGGCCTCGTCCAAGGAACTTTGGGGAGGCTGTCGAAATTGATGTAGAGGAGGCAGACGGCGGAGCGTCTAAAAGAAGTTTCGCAGCGAGGAAAAACACCTGCATTGTGAAAAGTAGCGGAAGTAAAAGAGCAAGGCCAAGTTGACATGATTTTTTTAGATTTCGAAAAGGCATTTGACCGCGTGTGTCACCAAAAGTTGCTTCTAAAATTAAAACCGATATTAAAAAATGACTCACTGCTACAATGGATAGAAGCATATCTTTCACCAAGGAAACAAAGCGTGTTCATTGATGGAATGTGTTCAAGGCCCGCACTTGTTCGTTCCGGCATCCCACAGGGATCTGTTCTCAGCCCGTTATTTTTTTTTAACTTTATTAACGACATAGCAATGAATATACCGGTGAAAATCAGGTTGTTTGCAGACGACTGTATCCTTTATAATGAAATTAACAGCCCAAGAGAGCAGGCCGTAATAAATTCTTCACTTACCGCTATCGAAACATGGTGCTTGATATGGCAAATGAAGATAAATACAAAAAACAGTAGAAATGACAGTCACCAGAAAACGGCTACCATTACCCTTTAAATACTGCATCAATGGACAGGTTCTCTCTTCTGTACGAAGTTACAAATACGTAGGTGTAATTCTAACATCCCACCTCAGATGGAATGAACACATAACCTACATCACAAAAAAGTCCTTGCAGAAACTGGGATATCTGAGCAGATGTTTGCAACAGTCAACACAAGAAATAAAACTTCTAGCCTATAAAACCTACATTAGACCAATTCTTGAATATAGCTGTATTGTATGGGATCCATGGACCCAGCAAAATATCAATAATTTGGAGAGCATCCAAAGAAAATCGGTAAGATTTATATTCAGTTCCTATAGCTGGCGCACTGCACCAAGCATACTTGTTAAACAGGCTGGCTTGGACCCACTACGAATCAGACGCTATCGGGAAAGGTTGAAGATCATGTATTTACTGTACCATGACAAACTAGGAGTAGAAAAGAATAAGTACATTGAACCAGTCACTAGACGCCCAACGCGATCGCACCACTCAAAAAAATTAAAGGGATATTCTAGTAAAACTGATGGTTTCAAGAATTCATATTTCCCTCGAACGGTCCGGAATTGGAACTTGCTGTCTCCAAACACAGTGGAACGTCGATCGGCCGAGTCATTCTGCAGCGCGCTAAAGAAAAACATAGGTATGTAAAACTTTTTTTGGAAACAGATGAAGTATAACCTGTTTTATTTATTTGTTGTGATTTTCCCTACCACCGCGATGGTCTACAATTAGCATTCATGTGCCTACATTTTTTCTTTTATTACTTTTTTATGCGAAAACTGTGCTAAAATGGTTCTGTAGCGCTTTTTATGCTGTGTTATCTTTGTTTCTATCTTATTTCGCACTCCTGCCTAAGGCCTAAAATAAGGCTGGCAATATCTTCGAAATAATAAATTAGTAGCCTGCGATGATATACAGCTACCGAGCCCACAGATCGGCGGCGATGACAGCACGGGCTTTATATGGCTGATAGAATTTTCAGATGATATTCTAGGTGATGACACTGGCCTCTGATGGTCCAAGATGACGTCCTCTGGCGACGACGAGTGCAGGCGATAGAGAAGCAATGGTGATGAGTCAGGTGGTTGAAAAAGACCTCTTCTAAGGAACTTCGGCGCGGCGGTCGAAATAGATGTACAGGAGGCAGACGGCGGAGCGTCGAAAAGAAGTTTCACAGCGAGGGCAAATACCTGCATTGTGAAAAGTAGCTGATTAGTAGCCTGCGCTGATGCACAGCTACCGAGCCCACAGACCGGTGACGATGGCAGCACGGGCTTTACATTGCTGATAGAATTTTCTGATTATGTTCTTGGTGATGACACTGGCCTCTGATGGTCCAAGATGATGTCCTCTGGCGACGATGAGTGCAGGCGATGGGGAAGCAACGGTGATGAGTCTGGCGGTTGAAAAAGGCCTCTTCCATTTAACTTCGGGGCGGCGGTAGATACTGATGACCAGGAGGCAGACGGCAGAGCTTCGAAAAGTTTCACAGGGAGGGCAAACACCTGCATTGTGAAAACCATCTGATTAGTAGCCTGCGCTGATGCACAGCTACCGAGCCCACAGATTGGTGGCGGTGGCAGCACGGGCTTTATATTGCTGATAGATTTTTCCGATGATGTTCTTGGGGATGACACTAGCCTCTGATGGTTCAAGATGTCGTCCTCTGGTGACAATGAGTGTAGGCGATGGCGAAGCAACGGTGGTGAGGCAGGCGGTTGAAAAAGGCCTCTTCCAAGGATCTTCGGGGCGGCTGTCGAAATCGATGAACAGGAATCAGACGGCAGAGCGTCGAAAAAAAGTTCTACAGCGAGGCAAACACCTGCATTGTGAAAACTATGATTAGTAGCCTGCGCTGATGCACAGCTACCGAGCCACAGACCGGTGGCGATGGCAGCACGGGCTTTATATCGCTGAAAAATTTTCAGATGATGTTCTTGGTGATGACACTGGCCTCTGATGGTCCAAGATGATGTCCTCTGGCGACGATGAGTGTAGACGATGAGGAAGCAACGGTGATGAGGCAGGCGGTTGAAAAAGGCCTCTTCCAAGGATCTTCGGGGCGGTGGTCGAAATCGATGTACAGGAAGCAGACGGCAGAGCGTCGAAAAGAAGTTTTACAGTGAGGGAAACACCTGCATTGTGAAAAGTAGCTGATTAGTAGCCTCCGCTGATGCAAAGATACCGAGCGCACAGACCGGTGGCGATGACAGCACGGGCTTTATATTGCTGTTAGATTTTCTGATTATGTTCTTGGTGATGACACTGGCCTCTGATGGTCCAAGATGACGTCCTCTAGCGACGATGAGTGTAGGCGATGGCGATGGCAGCACGGGCTTTATATTGCTGATAGCATTTTCAGATGATGTTCTTGGGGATGACACTGGCCTCTGATGGTCCAAGATGACGTCCTCTGGCGACGATGAGTGTAGACGATGGGGAATCAACGGTAATGAGGCAGGCGTTTGAAAAAAGCCTCTTCCGAGGTACTTCGGGGCGGCGGTCGATACTGCAGAGCGTCGAAAAGAAGTTTCACAGCGAGGGCAAACACCTGCATTGTGAAAACTATCTGATTAGTAGCCTGCGCTGATGCACAGCTACCGAGCCCACTGACCGGTGGCGATGACAGCACGGGCTTTATATTGCTGATAGAATTTTCAGATGTTGTTCTTGGGGATGACACTGGCCTCTGATGATCCAAGATGACGTCCTCTGGCGACGATGAGTGTAGGCGAGGTTGATGGCAGCACGGGCTTTATATTGCTGATAGAATTTTCAGATGATGTTCTTGGGGATGACACTGGCTTCTGATGGTCCAAGATGACGTCCTCTGGCGACGATGAGTGTAGGCGATGAGGAAGCAACGGCGATGAGGCAGGCGGTTGAAAAAACCCTCTTCCGAGAAACTTCGGGGCGGCGGTCGAAATCGATGTACAGGAAGCAGACGGCAGAGCGTCGAAAAGAAGTTTCACAGCGAGGGAAAAACACCTGCATTGTGAAAAGGAGCTGATTAGTAGTCTGCGCTGATGCACAGCTACCAAGCCCACAGACCGGCGGCGATGACAGCAGGGATATGTATGGCTGATAGAATTTTCAGATGATGTTCTTGGGGATAACACAGACCGGCGGCGATGACAGCAGGGATATGTATGGCTGATAGAATTTTCAGATGATGTTCTTGGGGATAACACTAGCCTCTGATGGTTCAAGATGACGTCCTCCGGTGACAATGTGTGTAGGCGATGGGGAAGCAACGGTGGTGAGCCAGGCTGTTGAAAAAGGCCTCTTCCAAGGATCTTCGGGGCGGTGGTCGCAATCGATGTACAGGAAGCAGACGGCAGAGCGTCGAAAAGATGTTTTACAGCGAGGGCAAACACCTGCATTGTGAAAAGTAGCTTAGTAGCCTCCACTGATGCACAGATACCGAGCCCACAGACCGGTGGCGATGACAGCAGGGGTTTGTATGGCTGATAGAATTTTCAGATGATGTTCTTGCGGATGACACTAGCCTCTGAAGGTCCCAGATGGCGTCCTCTGGCGACAATGAGTGTAGGCGATGAGGAAGCAACGGTGATGAGGCAGGCGGTTGAAAAAGACCTCTTCCAAGGAACTTTGGGGCAGCAGTCGGTACTGATGTACAGGAGGCAGACGGCGGAGCGTCGAAAAGAAGTTCCACAGCAAGGGCAAACACCTGCATTGTGAAAAGTATCTGATTATTAGCCTGCGCTGATGCACAGCTACCGAGCCCACAGACCGGTGGCGATGACAGCAGGGGTTTGTATGGCTGATCGAATTTTCAGATGATGTTCCTGTTGATGACACTGGCCTCTGATGGTCCAAGATGACGTCCTCTGGTAACGACGAGTGTATGCGATGGGGAAGCAACGATGATGAGGCAGGCGGTTGATTAAGGCCTCGTCCAAGGAACTTTGGGGAGGCTGTCGAAATTGATGTAGAGGAGGCAGACGGCGGAGCGTCTAAAAGAAGTTTCGCAGCGAGGAAAAACACCTGCATTGTGAAAAGTAGCGGAAGTAAAAGAGCAAGGCCAAGTTGACATGATTTTTTTAGATTTCGAAAAGGCATTTGACCGCGTGTGTCACCAAAAGTTGCTTCTAAAATTAAAACCGATATTAAAAAATGACTCACTGCTACAATGGATAGAAGCATATCTTTCACCAAGGAAACAAAGCGTGTTCATTGATGGAATGTGTTCAAGGCCCGCACTTGTTCGTTCCGGCATCCCACAGGGATCTGTTCTCAGCCCGTTATTTTTTTTAACTTTATTAACGACATAGCAATGAATATACCGGTGAAAATCAGGTTGTTTGCAGACGACTGTATCCTTTATAATGAAATTAACAGCCCAAGAGAGCAGGCCGTAATAAATTCTTCACTTACCGCTATCGAAACATGGTGCTTGATATGGCAAATGAAGATAAATACAAAAAACAGTAGAAATGACAGTCACCAGAAAACGGCTACCATTACCCTTTAAATACTGCATCAATGGACAGGTTCTCTCTTCTGTACGAAGTTACAAATACGTAGGTGTAATTCTAACATCCCACCTCAGATGGAATGAACACATAACCTACATCACAAAAAAGTCCTTGCAGAAACTGGGATATCTGAGCAGATGTTTGCAACAGTCAACACAAGAAATAAAACTTCTAGCCTATAAAACCTACATTAGACCAATTCTTGAATATAGCTGTATTGTATGGGATCCATGGACCCAGCAAAATATCAATAATTTGGAGAGCATCCAAAGAAAATCGGTAAGATTTATATTCAGTTCCTATAGCTGGCGCACTGCACCAAGCATACTTGTTAAACAGGCTGGCTTGGACCCACTACGAATCAGACGCTATCGGGAAAGGTTGAAGATCATGTATTTACTGTACCATGACAAACTAGGAGTAGAAAAGAATAAGTACATTGAACCAGTCACTAGACGCCCAACGCGATCGCACCACTCAAAAAAATTAAAGGGATATTCTAGTAAAACTGATGGTTTCAAGAATTCATATTTCCCTCGAACGGTCCGGAATTGGAACTTGCTGTCTCCAAACACAGTGGAACGTCGATCGGCCGAGTCATTCTGCAGCGCGCTAAAGAAAAACATAGGTATGTAAAACTTTTTTTGGAAACAGATGAAGTATAACCTGTTTTATTTATTTGTTGTGATTTTCCCTACCACCGCGATGGTCTACAATTAGCATTCATGTGCCTACATTTTTTCTTTTATTACTTTTTTATGCGAAAACTGTGCTAAAATGGTTCTGTAGCGCTTTTTATGCTGTGTTATCTTTGTTTCTATCTTATTTCGCACTCCTGCCTAAGGCCTAAAATAAGGCTGGCAATATCTTCGAAATAATAAATTAGTAGCCTGCGATGATATACAGCTACCGAGCCCACAGATCGGCGGCGATGACAGCACGGGCTTTATATGGCTGATAGAATTTTCAGATGATATTCTAGGTGATGACACTGGCCTCTGATGGTCCAAGATGACGTCCTCTGGCGACGACGAGTGCAGGCGATAGAGAAGCAATGGTGATGAGTCAGGTGGTTGAAAAAGACCTCTTCTAAGGAACTTCGGCGCGGCGGTCGAAATAGATGTACAGGAGGCAGACGGCGGAGCGTCGAAAAGAAGTTTCACAGCGAGGGCAAATACCTGCATTGTGAAAAGTAGCTGATTAGTAGCCTGCGCTGATGCACAGCTACCGAGCCCACAGACCGGTGACGATGGCAGCACGGGCTTTACATTGCTGATAGAATTTTCTGATTATGTTCTTGGTGATGACACTGGCCTCTGATGGTCCAAGATGATGTCCTCTGGCGACGATGAGTGCAGGCGATGGGGAAGCAACGGTGATGAGTCTGGCGGTTGAAAAAGGCCTCTTCCATTTAACTTCGGGGCGGCGGTAGATACTGATGACCAGGAGGCAGACGGCAGAGCTTCGAAAAGTTTCACAGGGAGGGCAAACACCTGCATTGTGAAAACCATCTGATTAGTAGCCTGCGCTGATGCACAGCTACCGAGCCCACAGATTGGTGGCGGTGGCAGCACGGGCTTTATATTGCTGATAGATTTTTCCGATGATGTTCTTGGGGATGACACTAGCCTCTGATGGTTCAAGATGTCGTCCTCTGGTGACAATGAGTGTAGGCGATGGCGAAGCAACGGTGGTGAGGCAGGCGGTTGAAAAAGGCCTCTTCCAAGGATCTTCGGGGCGGCTGTCGAAATCGATGAACAGGAATCAGACGGCAGAGCGTCGAAAAAAAGTTCTACAGCGAGGCAAACACCTGCATTGTGAAAACTATGATTAGTAGCCTGCGCTGATGCACAGCTACCGAGCCACAGACCGGTGGCGATGGCAGCACGGGCTTTATATCGCTGAAAAATTTTCAGATGATGTTCTTGGTGATGACACTGGCCTCTGATGGTCCAAGATGATGTCCTCTGGCGACGATGAGTGTAGACGATGAGGAAGCAACGGTGATGAGGCAGGCGGTTGAAAAAGGCCTCTTCCAAGGATCTTCGGGGCGGTGGTCGAAATCGATGTACAGGAAGCAGACGGCAGAGCGTCGAAAAGAAGTTTTACAGTGAGGGAAACACCTGCATTGTGAAAAGTAGCTGATTAGTAGCCTCCGCTGATGCAAAGATACCGAGCGCACAGACCGGTGGCGATGACAGCACGGGCTTTATATTGCTGTTAGATTTTCTGATTATGTTCTTGGTGATGACACTGGCCTCTGATGGTCCAAGATGACGTCCTCTAGCGACGATGAGTGTAGGCGATGGCGATGGCAGCACGGGCTTTATATTGCTGATAGAATTTTCAGATGATGTTCTTGGGGATGACACTGGCCTCTGATGGTCCAAGATGACGTCCTCTGGCGACGATGAGTGTAGACGATGGGGAATCAACGGTAATGAGGCAGGCGTTTGAAAAAAGCCTCTTCCGAGGTACTTCGGGGCGGCGGTCGATACTGCAGAGCGTCGAAAAGAAGTTTCACAGCGAGGGCAAACACCTGCATTGTGAAAACTATCTGATTAGTAGCCTGCGCTGATGCACAGCTACCGAGCCCACTGACCGGTGGCGATGACAGCACGGGCTTTATATTGCTGATAGAATTTTCAGATGTTGTTCTTGGGGATGACACTGGCCTCTGATGATCCAAGATGACGTCCTCTGGCGACGATGAGTGTAGGCGAGGTTGATGGCAGCACGGGCTTTATATTGCTGATAGAATTTTCAGATGATGTTCTTGGGGATGACACTGGCCTCTGATGGTCCAAGATGACGTCCTCTGGCGACGATGAGTGTAGGCGATGAGGAAGCAACGGCGATGAGGCAGGCGGTTGAAAAAACCCTCTTCCGAGAAACTTCGGGGCGGCGGTCGAAATCGATGTACAGGAAGCAGACGGCAGAGCGTCGAAAAGAAGTTTCACAGCGAGGGAAAAACACCTGCATTGTGAAAAGGAGCTGATTAGTAGTCTGCGCTGATGCACAGCTACCAAGCCCACAGACCGGCGGCGATGACAGCAGGGATATGTATGGCTGATAGAATTTTCAGATGATGTTCTTGGGGATAACACAGACCGGCGGCGATGACAGCAGGGATATGTATGGCTGATAGAATTTTCAGATGATGTTCTTGGGGATAACACTAGCCTCTGATGGTTCAAGATGACGTCCTCCGGTGACAATGTGTGTAGGCGATGGGGAAGCAACGGTGGTGAGCCAGGCTGTTGAAAAAGGCCTCTTCCAAGGATCTTCGGGGCGGTGGTCGCAATCGATGTACAGGAAGCAGACGGCAGAGCGTCGAAAAGATGTTTTACAGCGAGGGCAAACACCTGCATTGTGAAAAGTAGCTTAGTAGCCTCCACTGATGCACAGATACCGAGCCCACAGACCGGTGGCGATGACAGCAGGGGTTTGTATGGCTGATAGAATTTTCAGATGATGTTCTTGCGGATGACACTAGCCTCTGAAGGTCCCAGATGGCGTCCTCTGGCGACAATGAGTGTAGGCGATGAGGAAGCAACGGTGATGAGGCAGGCGGTTGAAAAAGACCTCTTCCAAGGAACTTTGGGGCAGCAGTCGGTACTGATGTACAGGAGGCAGACGGCGGAGCGTCGAAAAGAAGTTCCACAGCAAGGGCAAACACCTGCATTGTGAAAAGTATCTGATTATTAGCCTGCGCTGATGCACAGCTACCGAGCCCACAGACCGGTGGCGATGACAGCAGGGGTTTGTATGGCTGATCGAATTTTCAGATGATGTTCCTGTTGATGACACTGGCCTCTGATGGTCCAAGATGACGTCCTCTGGTAACGACGAGTGTATGCGATGGGGAAGCAACGATGATGAGGCAGGCGGTTGATTAAGGCCTCGTCCAAGGAACTTTGGGGAGGCTGTCGAAATTGATGTAGAGGAGGCAGACGGCGGAGCGTCTAAAAGAAGTTTCGCAGCGAGGAAAAACACCTGCATTGTGAAAAGTAGCGGAAGTAAAAGAGCAAGGCCAAGTTGACATGATTTTTTTAGATTTCGAAAAGGCATTTGACCGCGTGTGTCACCAAAAGTTGCTTCTAAAATTAAAACCGATATTAAAAAATGACTCACTGCTACAATGGATAGAAGCATATCTTTCACCAAGGAAACAAAGCGTGTTCATTGATGGAATGTGTTCAAGGCCCGCACTTGTTCGTTCCGGCATCCCACAGGGATCTGTTCTCAGCCCGTTATTTTTTTTTAACTTTATTAACGACATAGCAATGAATATACCGGTGAAAATCAGGTTGTTTGCAGACGACTGTATCCTTTATAATGAAATTAACAGCCCAAGAGAGCAGGCCGTAATAAATTCTTCACTTACCGCTATCGAAACATGGTGCTTGATATGGCAAATGAAGATAAATACAAAAAACAGTAGAAATGACAGTCACCAGAAAACGGCTACCATTACCCTTTAAATACTGCATCAATGGACAGGTTCTCTCTTCTGTACGAAGTTACAAATACGTAGGTGTAATTCTAACATCCCACCTCAGATGGAATGAACACATAACCTACATCACAAAAAAGTCCTTGCAGAAACTGGGATATCTGAGCAGATGTTTGCAACAGTCAACACAAGAAATAAAACTTCTAGCCTATAAAACCTACATTAGACCAATTCTTGAATATAGCTGTATTGTATGGGATCCATGGACCCAGCAAAATATCAATAATTTGGAGAGCATCCAAAGAAAATCGGTAAGATTTATATTCAGTTCCTATAGCTGGCGCACTGCACCAAGCATACTTGTTAAACAGGCTGGCTTGGACCCACTACGAATCAGACGCTATCGGGAAAGGTTGAAGATCATGTATTTACTGTACCATGACAAACTAGGAGTAGAAAAGAATAAGTACATTGAACCAGTCACTAGACGCCCAACGCGATCGCACCACTCAAAAAAATTAAAGGGATATTCTAGTAAAACTGATGGTTTCAAGAATTCATATTTCCCTCGAACGGTCCGGAATTGGAACTTGCTGTCTCCAAACACAGTGGAACGTCGATCGGCCGAGTCATTCTGCAGCGCGCTAAAGAAAAACATAGGTATGTAAAACTTTTTTTGGAAACAGATGAAGTATAACCTGTTTTATTTATTTGTTGTGATTTTCCCTACCACCGCGATGGTCTACAATTAGCATTCATGTGCCTACATTTTTTCTTTTATTACTTTTTTATGCGAAAACTGTGCTAAAATGGTTCTGTAGCGCTTTTTATGCTGTGTTATCTTTGTTTCTATCTTATTTCGCACTCCTGCCTAAGGCCTAAAATAAGGCTGGCAATATCTTCGAAATAATAAATTAGTAGCCTGCGATGATATACAGCTACCGAGCCCACAGATCGGCGGCGATGACAGCACGGGCTTTATATGGCTGATAGAATTTTCAGATGATATTCTAGGTGATGACACTGGCCTCTGATGGTCCAAGATGACGTCCTCTGGCGACGACGAGTGCAGGCGATAGAGAAGCAATGGTGATGAGTCAGGTGGTTGAAAAAGACCTCTTCTAAGGAACTTCGGCGTGGCGGTCGAAATAGATGTACAGGAGGCAGACGGCGGAGCGTCGAAAAGAAGTTTCACAGCGAGGGCAAATACCTGCATTGTGAAAAGTAGCTGATTAGTAGCCTGCGCTGATGCACAGCTACCGAGCCCACAGACCGGTGACGATGGCAGCACGGGCTTTACATTGCTGATAGAATTTTCTGATTATGTTCTTGGTGATGACACTGGCCTCTGATGGTCCAAGATGATGTCCTCTGGCGACGATGAGTGCAGGCGATGGGGAAGCAACGGTGATGAGTCTGGCGGTTGAAAAAGGCCTCTTCCATTTAACTTCGGGGCGGCGGTAGATACTGATGACCAGGAGGCAGACGGCAGAGCTTCGAAAAGTTTCACAGGGAGGGCAAACACCTGCATTGTGAAAACCATCTGATTAGTAGCCTGCGCTGATGCACAGCTACCGAGCCCACAGATTGGTGGCGGTGGCAGCACGGGCTTTATATTGCTGATAGATTTTTCCGATGATGTTCTTGGGGATGACACTAGCCTCTGATGGTTCAAGATGTCTTCCTCTGGTGACAATGAGTGTAGGCGATGGCGAAGCAACGGTGGTGAGGCAGGCTGTTGAAAAAGGCCTCTTCCAAGGATCTTCGGGGCGGCTGTCGAAATCGATGAACAGGAATCAGACGGCAGAGCGTCGAAAAAAAGTTCTACAGCGAGGCAAACACCTGCATTGTGAAAACTATGATTAGTAGCCTGCGCTGATGCACAGCTACCGAGCCACAGACCGGTGGCGATGGCAGCACGGGCTTTATATCGCTGAAAAATTTTCAGATGATGTTCTTGGTGATGACACTGGCCTCTGATGGTCCAAGATGATGTCCTCTGGCGACGATGAGTGTAGACGATGAGGAAGCAACGGTGATGAGGCAGGCGGTTGAAAAAGGCCTCTTCCAAGGATCTTCGGGGCGGTGGTCGAAATCGATGTACAGGAAGCAGACGGCAGAGCGTCGAAAAGAAGTTTTACAGTGAGGGAAACACCTGCATTGTGAAAAGTAGCTGATTAGTAGCCTCCGCTGATGCAAAGATACCGAGCGCACAGACCGGTGGCGATGACAGCACGGGCTTTATATTGCTGTTAGATTTTCTGATTATGTTCTTGGTGATGACACTGGCCTCTGATGGTCCAAGATGACGTCCTCTAGCGACGATGAGTGTAGGCGATGGCGATGGCAGCACGGGCTTTATATTGCTGATAGAATTTTCAGATGATGTTCTTGGGGATGACACTGGCCTCTGATGGTCCAAGATGACGTCCTCTGGCGACGATGAGTGTAGACGATGGGGAATCAACGGTAATGAGGCAGGCGTTTGAAAAAAGCCTCTTCCGAGGTACTTCGGGGCGGCGGTCGATACTGCAGAGCGTCGAAAAGAAGTTTCACAGCGAGGGCAAACACCTGCATTGTGAAAACTATCTGATTAGTAGCCTGCGCTGATGCACAGCTACCGAGCCCACTGACCGGTGGCGATGACAGCACGGGCTTTATATTGCTGATAGAATTTTCAGATGTTGTTCTTGGGGATGACACTGGCCTCTGATGATCCAAGATGACGTCCTCTGGCGACGATGAGTGTAGGCGAGGTTGATGGCAGCACGGGCTTTATATTGCTGATAGAATTTTCAGATGATGTTCTTGGGGATGACACTGGCCTCTGATGGTCCAAGATGACGTCCTCTGGCGACGATGAGTGTAGGCGATGAGGAAGCAACGGCGATGAGGCAGGCGGTTGAAAAAACCCTCTTCCGAGAAACTTCGGGGCGGCGGTCGAAATCGATGTACAGGAAGCAGACGGCAGAGCGTCGAAAAGAAGTTTCACAGCGAGGGAAAAACACCTGCATTGTGAAAAGGAGCTGATTAGTAGTCTGCGCTGATGCACAGCTACCAAGCCCACAGACCGGCGGCGATGACAGCAGGGATATGTATGGCTGATAGAATTTTCAGATGATGTTCTTGGGGATAACACAGACCGGCGGCGATGACAGCAGGGATATGTATGGCTGATAGAATTTTCAGATGATGTTCTTGGGGATAACACTAGCCTCTGATGGTTCAAGATGACGTCCTCCGGTGACAATGTGTGTAGGCGATGGGGAAGCAACGGTGGTGAGCCAGGCTGTTGAAAAAGGCCTCTTCCAAGGATCTTCGGGGCGGTGGTCGCAATCGATGTACAGGAAGCAGACGGCAGAGCGTCGAAAAGATGTTTTACAGCGAGGGCAAACACCTGCATTGTGAAAAGTAGCTTAGTAGCCTCCACTGATGCACAGATACCGAGCCCACAGACCGGTGGCGATGACAGCAGGGGTTTGTATGGCTGATAGAATTTTCAGATGATGTTCTTGCGGATGACACTAGCCTCTGAAGGTCCCAGATGGCGTCCTCTGGCGACAATGAGTGTAGGCGATGAGGAAGCAACGGTGATGAGGCAGGCGGTTGAAAAAGACCTCTTCCAAGGAACTTTGGGGCAGCAGTCGGTACTGATGTACAGGAGGCAGACGGCGGAGCGTCGAAAAGAAGTTCCACAGCAAGGGCAAACACCTGCATTGTGAAAAGTATCTGATTATTAGCCTGCGCTGATGCACAGCTACCGAGCCCACAGACCGGTGGCGATGACAGCAGGGGTTTGTGTGGCTGATCGAATTTTCAGATGATGTTCCTGTTGATGACACTGGCCTCTGATGGTCCAAGATGACGTCCTCTGGTAACGACGAGTGTATGCGATGGGGAAGCAACGATGATGAGGCAGGCGGTTGATTAAGGCCTCGTCCAAGGAACTTTGGGGAGGCTGTCGAAATTGATGTAGAGGAGGCAGACGGCGGAGCGTCTAAAAGAAGTTTCGCAGCGAGGAAAAACACCTGCATTGTGAAAAGTAGCGGAAGTAAAAGAGCAAGGCCAAGTTGACATGATTTTTTTAGATTTCGAAAAGGCATTTGACCGCGTGTGTCACCAAAAGTTGCTTCTAAAATTAAAACCGATATTAAAAAATGACTCACTGCTACAATGGATAGAAGCATATCTTTCACCAAGGAAACAAAGCGTGTTCATTGATGGAATGTGTTCAAAGCCCGCACTTGTTCGTTCCGGCATCCCACAGGGATCTGTTCTCAGCCCGTTATTTTTTTTTAACTTTATTAACGACATAGCAATGAATATACCGGTGAAAATCAGGTTGTTTGCAGACGACTGTATCCTTTATAATGAAATTAACAGCCCAAGAGAGCAGGCCGTAATAAATTCTTCACTTACCGCTATCGAAACATGGTGCTTGATATGGCAAATGAAGATAAATACAAAAAACAGTAGAAATGACAGTCACCAGAAAACGGCTACCATTACCCTTTAAATACTGCATCAATGGACAGGTTCTCTCTTCTGTACGAAGTTACAAATACGTAGGTGTAATTCTAACATCCCACCTCAGATGGAATGAACACATAACCTACATCACAAAAAAGTCCTTGCAGAAACTGGGATATCTGAGCAGATGTTTGCAACAGTCAACACAAGAAATAAAACTTCTAGCCTATAAAACCTACATTAGACCAATTCTTGAATATAGCTGTATTGTATGGGATCCATGGACCCAGCAAAATATCAATAATTTGGAGAGCATCCAAAGAAAATCGGTAAGATTTATATTCAGTTCCTATAGCTGGCGCACTGCACCAAGCATACTTGTTAAACAGGCTGGCTTGGACCCACTACGAATCAGACGCTATCGGGAAAGGTTGAAGATCATGTATTTACTGTACCATGACAAACTAGGAGTAGAAAAGAATAAGTACATTGAACCAGTCACTAGACGCCCAACGCGATCGCACCACTCAAAAAAATTAAAGGGATATTCTAGTAAAACTGATGGTTTCAAGAATTCATATTTCCCTCGAACGGTCCGGAATTGGAACTTGCTGTCTCCAAACACAGTGGAACGTCGATCGGCCGAGTCATTCTGCAGCGCGCTAAAGAAAAACATAGGTATGTAAAACTTTTTTTGGAAACAGATGAAGTATAACCTGTTTTATTTATTTGTTGTGATTTTCCCTACCACCGCGATGGTCTACAATTAGCATTCATGTGCCTACATTTTTTCTTTTATTACTTTTTTATGCGAAAACTGTGCTAAAATGGTTCTGTAGCGCTTTTTATGCTGTGTTATCTTTGTTTCTATCTTATTTCGCACTCCTGCCTAAGGCCTAAAATAAGGCTGGCAATATCTTCGAAATAATAAATTAGTAGCCTGCGATGATATACAGCTACCGAGCCCACAGATCGGCGGCGATGACAGCACGGGCTTTATATGGCTGATAGAATTTTCAGATGATATTCTAGGTGATGACACTGGCCTCTGATGGTCCAAGATGACGTCCTCTGGCGACGACGAGTGCAGGCGATAGAGAAGCAATGGTGATGAGTCAGGTGGTTGAAAAAGACCTCTTCTAAGGAACTTCGGCGCGGCGGTCGAAATAGATGTACAGGAGGCAGACGGCGGAGCGTCGAAAAGAAGTTTCACAGCGAGGGCAAATACCTGCATTGTGAAAAGTAGCTGATTAGTAGCCTGCGCTGATGCACAGCTACCGAGCCCACAGACCGGTGACGATGGCAGCACGGGCTTTACATTGCTGATAGAATTTTCTGATTATGTTCTTGGTGATGACACTGGCCTCTGATGGTCCAAGATGATGTCCTCTGGCGACGATGAGTGCAGGCGATGGGGAAGCAACGGTGATGAGTCTGGCGGTTGAAAAAGGCCTCTTCCATTTAACTTCGGGGCGGCGGTAGATACTGATGACCAGGAGGCAGACGGCAGAGCTTCGAAAAGTTTCACAGGGAGGGCAAACACCTGCATTGTGAAAACCATCTGATTAGTAGCCTGCGCTGATGCACAGCTACCGAGCCCACAGAGTGGTGGCGGTGGCAGCACGGGCTTTATATTGCTGATAGATTTTTCCGATGATGTTCTTGGGGATGACACTAGCCTCTGATGGTTCAAGATGTCGTCCTCTGGTGACAATGAGTGTAGGCGATGGCGAAGCAACGGTGGTGAGGCAGGCGGTTGAAAAAGGCCTCTTCCAAGGATCTTCGGGGCGGCTGTCGAAATCGATGAACAGGAATCAGACGGCAGAGCGTCGAAAAGAAGTTCTACAGCGAGGCAAACACCTGCATTGTGAAAACTATGATTAGTAGCCTGCGCTGATGCACAGCTACCGAGCCACAGACCGGTGGCGATGGCAGCACGGGCTTTATATCGCTGAAAAATTTTCAGATGATGTTCTTGGTGATGACACTGGCCTCTGATGGTCCAAGATGATGTCCTCTGGCGACGATGAGTGTAGACGATGAGGAAGCAACGGTGATGAGGCAGGCGGTTGAAAAAAGCGTCTTCCAAGGAACTTCGGGGCGGCGGTAGATACTGATGACCAGGAGGCAGACGGCAGAGCGTCGAAAAGTTTCACAGGGAGGGCAAACACCTGCATTGTGAAAACTATCTGATTAGTAGCCTGCGCTGATGCACAGCTACCGAGCCCACAGACTGGTGGCGGTGGCAGCACGGGCTTTATATTGCTGATAGATTTTTCTGATGATGTTCTTGGGGATGACACTAGCCTCTGATGGTTCAAGATGACGTCCTCTGGCGACGATGAGTGTAGGCGATGGCGAAGCAACGATGGTGAGGCAGGCGGTTGAAAAAGGCCTCTTCCAAGGATCTTCGGGGTGGTGGTCGAAATCGATGAACAGGAATCAGACGGCAGAGCGTCGAAAAGAAGTTTTACAGCGAGGGCAAACACCTGCATTGTGAAAAGCAGCTGATGCACAGATATCGAGCCCACAGACCGGCGGCGATGACAGCAGGGGCTTTATGTGTCTGATAGAATGTTCAGATGATGTCCCTGGTGATGACACTGGTCTCTGATGGTCCATGATGACGTCCTCTGGCGACGATGAGCGTAGACGATGAAGCAACGGTTATGAGGCAGGCGGTTGAAAAAAGCCTCTTCCAAGGAACTTCGGGGCGGCAGTCGATACTGATGTACAAAAAGTATGGTGGAGCTGCCATAAAAAAAACATAAACCAAAAAGCTCCTGCCTGCGCCACTACGAGGCAGACGGCAGAGCGTCGAAAAGAAGTTTCACAGCGAGGGCAAACACCTGCATTGTGAAATGTGTCTGATTAGTAGCGTTCGCTTATGCTCAGCTACCGAGCCCACAGGCCGGTGGCGATGAGAGCAGGGGCTTTATAAGGCTGATAGAATTTTCAGATGATGTTCCTGTTGATAACACTGGCCTCTGATGGTCCAAGATGACATCCTCTGGCAACCATGAGTGAATGCGATGGGGAACCAACGGTGATGATGCAGGCGGTTGAAAAAGGCCTCTTCCAAGGATATTTGGGGAGGCTGTCGAAATTTATGTAGAGGAGGCATACGGCAGAGCGTCTAAAAGAAGTTTCGCAGCGAGGAAAAACACCTGCAATTGTGAAAAGTAGCAGAAGTAAAGGAGGAAGGCCATGTTGACATGATTTTCTTAGATTTCGAAAATGCATTTGACCGCGTGTGTCACCAAAACTTGCTTCTAAAATTAAAACCGATATTAAAAAATGACTCACTGCTACAATGGATAGAGGCATATCTTTCATCAAAGAAACGAAGCGTGTTCATTGATGGAATGTGTCCAAGGCCGGCACTTGTTCGTGCCGGCATCCCACAGGGATCTGTTCTCGGCCCGTTATTTTTCTTATCTTTATTAACGACATAGTAACGAATATACTGGTGAAAATCAGGTTGTTTGCAGACGACTGCATCCTTTATAATGAAATTAACAGCCCAAGAGACCAGGCCGTACTAAATTCTTCACTTACCGCTATCGAAACATGGTGCTTGACATGGCAAATGAAGGTAAATACAACAAAAACAGTAGCAATGACAGTCACCAGACAACGGCAACCATCACCCTTTAAATACTGCATCAATGGACAGGTTCTCTCTACTATACTAAGTTAAAAATACTTATGTGTAATTCTAACATCCGACCTCAGATAAAATGAACACGTAACCTACATCACAAAAAAGTCCATGCATAAACTGGGATATCTGAGCACATGTTTGCAACAGTCGACAAGAAATAAAACTTCTAGCGTATAAATCCTACATTAGACCAATCCTTGAATATAGCTGTATTGTATGGGATCCATGGAGCCAGCAAAATATCAATAAGTTGCAGAGGATACAAAGAAAATCGGTAAGATTTATTTTCTGTTCCTATAGCTGGCGCACTTCACCAAGCATACTTGTTAAACAGGCTGGCTTGGACCCACTACGAATCAGACGCTATCGGGAAAGGTTGAAGATCATGTATTTACTGTACCATGAGAAACTAGGAGTAGAAAAGAATGAGTGCATTGAACCAGTCACTAGACGCTCAACGCGATCGCATCACTCAAAAAAGTTAAAGGAATATTCTAATAAAACCGATGGTTTCAAAAATTCATATTTCCCACGAACGGTCCGAGATTGGATCTTGCTGTCTCCAAACACAGCGGAAAGTCGATCAGCCGAGTCATTCTGCAGGGCGCTAAAGAACATAGGTATGTAAATCTTTTATTGGAAACAGATGAAGTATAACCTGTTTTACTTGTTTGTTGTGATTTTCCCTACCACCGCGATGGTCTACAATTAGAATTCATGTGCCTACATTTTTTATTATTTTTTTATGCGAAAACTGTGTTAAATGGCTCTGTAGTGCTTTTTATGCTGTGTTATGTTTGTTTCTATCTTATTTCCTACTCCTGCCTAAGGCCTCAAATAAGGCGGCAGTATCTTCGAAATAATAAATTAGTAGCCTGCGATGATGCACAGCTACCGAGCCCACTGACAGGCGGCGATGACAGCACGGGCTTTATATGGATGATAGAATTTTCAGATGATATTCTTGGTGATGACACTGGCCTCTGATGGTCCAAGATGATGTCCTCTGGCGACGATGAGTGCACGCGATGGTGAAGCAACGGTGATCAGGCAGGCGGTTCAAAAAGGCCTCTTCCAAGGAACTTCGGGGTGGCGGTCGAAATCGATGCACAGGAAGCAGACGGCAGAGCATCGAAAAGAAGTTTCACAGCGAGGGCAAACATCTGCGTTGTGAAAACTATCTGATTAGTAGCCTGCGCTGATGCACAGCTACCCTATTGAAAAATCTCGTATATATGTGTTAAATGTGTCTCATATATACGCAATTATTGGATATGTGTCCACATATATGGTCGTATGAATACGTGCTCGTATGGCATACGCGTTCTCTCCACGTATGGCGAAACACTTATATACGGGTGATACGTGCCTCATATATACGCTATTGGATACGTGTCACTCCGGTCCCTCGTATATACGAGGGCCACGTAACCTTCGTACAGATACGAGGGCCTCGACATGGGGATACAATGGCCTTGCAACACGTACTCTGGTGTATAGTTAATACCTCTGAATATGTAGGCTACCCGAATGAACTTGCAACCCTTCAGTGCAGCAAATGCTGCATCCCAGCACTAAATACCAGGCTACAGTCAATGAAATAATTTTTCTTGCTGCCTTTATTTTATCATTTTTATCTGACTACAGCCATTGACTACAGGGGCAGATGCAGGCGATGATTACTTGATGTCCCTCAGCATGTCCGCCAGGTAGCAATTCAACTGCTTTGCGCATTTTCTCATCCTCGGCAGCTTGTGCAGCTTTGATGTATGCATCAAATGCATCTGAAAGAGTATTAATCATGACAAAATTGAAGACATGCATGTGCTGTAAAATAAAGGTATTTAAGTCATGCACACTTAAATAAACAAATGCCTTTGTCAGTCAGGAAATGTACCTAAATAACAGGCTTACTGCCCACAGATGCTAGTTTTTCTGAGCTCATCCGAGGCTTCTGCATGCCACCAGCCTTAAGCGATTGCCGGCATACTGAGCCGGTGATGATCCTTCCCTGAATGCTCTTTCCCCTAAGGCTCTTCGGGGAAGGAGCATCACCAGGAAGGAGCGTCACTTTTGTGGGGAACCCCACAAAAGTTTTGTGGCGTCCTTGCAAAACAGGAAGTCTCGACCTTGGGAAAGAAGCCAGCGCCACCGCTCTGCACTGACAATTTCCGCTCCCGAGGTGGATCTGCAATAAAACAGCTGCACATATGCTTTGTATAAAGCCCTATAACAGATTGGGGAGAGAAGTATTTGCCACATTAAAACTGCTAAAATCCTATTCCTCAGGACTCCTATATGTAACATTAAGAAAATGGCAGTTTTCCTTGCAAACGCTACTAATGATAAAACATGACACATCGCTCTCTTCTTCGGAGTGAGCAGCACGATGGGCCACCAGGTCGAGTTTAAGTGCAATCATATAAGCTGCCTTTGACAACATAGATGAGCCTTTTTATCTTTACTTCAGGCTCCACTGCACCCTGGCAACAGTAATGCTGCCAAATATTCGGAAACACAGAACGAACAGATGAAAGATTATGAATATTTAAAACACAGCAATTAAATCTTAGCACAAGAGGCTGTGCTAATTAGAACATGAAAGGTGAAAGGTTGTGGTCATGGCTTAGTGATCTAAGAGTTCATTAAGCAAAGCTGCCCTGAGCTGTCACAGGTTCAAATTGTGCCTGGGGCTCCTGCGCAGGCAATTTTTTTCCGCTCCACGCCATTTGGATGGAAAATTCCACGTGTCCGAGAGGTGTGCACTGATCCTCAGCCCTATACGTTTCCACAGTTTCTAGATTGTTTGCCTGCAGTTGCCAAGAACGAGAGCTAAAAGCATTCCAATCTTACAAACTAGTTCTAAATATGAGAAGCCATCGTACCTGGCCATTGACCTCAGCAAGAACACCTGGATTCCATGGTGCAGCAGGACCCATGCTATTGGAAGCCTGGAAAGTGTGCAAAGTGTTTGCATTTGCAAAAAGAGTAATGTACAGTGTCGGTGAAGTCTTAAGGCCAAAGGCTTTTCGCTTCAGCCGCATAACAGAGCCATTACAGCAATATTAAAGACCAAGTGACCTTGAAGTGCTAGCAGGTTTCTTCTTGCGATACAGAAGCTTCCTGCTTGACTACAGTTTTGAATGATCTGCTACATGAATTATTCTAGGAACATTGATTTCACTGCAGCTGAATTCTGTAGCCTTAACACTTTTGACCTAGACTGTACATGGTACATTAAAGGGACAGTGAAGAGAACTCAATCACATTTCTTTTGTAAGCAAAATCTGATAGTTCAGCATTTCATGGCTTTGTTGCCGCTTGTCCGAGAGCGAAAGATGCATTTATTTCAAAGAAATTTGCATTCGAAGTTGAAAAAGTTTTTCCCGCCACTCCGATTCAAACTCGGGAACTCTTATGACATCACGGCGCACTCTTATGACGTTACAGGACGCAGTGACAAAAAACATGACGTAAACGCAGACTCCGTGATTTCTCGCGGCTAGCGGTGCGGTCTAGCAGCAGCCAAAATGAAAGCTACCGCCGCCACACGTTGAAGGCATCTATCGGGGGTCGCTACCATTGCTTCGTTTATGTTTGCACCAGCATCTTGCCAGCGTTACGATGGATCCCGTTCCCGAGCCCGATGACAAAGTTCTCGCAAAAACCCCGGCCTGCATTTCAGCGACCTCTGCCCCACAGAACGTGCGATGCCTTTGAGGGAGCACGGTTAGTTAGGCGCTGGCGGGTCGTTCCCCCTTCCGCCATGAGCAGCCGTTGCAAATTAAATATCATAACCCCAGTGCGGGGAGTCGCGAGGGGCCAGGACAAGGTCAGTGCGTCGCGCCCATCGCAGGCTGGCCGGGGCTTAGGGGTCAACAGATTGTGATTCCTTGAACGGCGCGGTTGCACGGTGCAGAAGACGGCGTCCAGGTCTCCCACGGTTGCAAGGGCGAGGTTATTTATTTATTTTTTTGCCACAAAAACAGATGGGTACTCAAGGGCGCTCGCATTTAAAGTAGGCAGCTTGAAAGCAAGGCCGACGCTTCAACGGCTTCTCTGCATTTCCGGAGGTGCAGGGTCCACTGGATCGGGTTCTCTCGCCCACTTGCATGTACAGTACTCACGGATTGAAATAGGACATTCGGAGCGCGTGGCCGTCGCTTCATGGAGCGCCGCCCGTAGACGCTCATGGAACCAAGGTGGTGCATTGTGGTATGGCGTGAGAGGGAGAACATCTACAAAGCAGAATTGTTCATTCCAGTAGCCAATCAGCCGGCCTGTGGTTTACCACATGCCTGCGTGGCACTGCAAGGCTAGCGCTCCGAATGTCCTATTTCAATCCGTGAGTACTGTACCTTCAGATGTGTACTGTGAATGGATTAAATTAGCCGAGAGTTCGAAAGGACAGCACCGCTTAACGACCGAAGCTATTGAATGATGTCACAACGCGCACCTCGCCGCGGAACCGTATCAGTCTGGTCTGGCTGGCACAGCTGGCGCACTCGGCGCGAAATAGAGACATGCTCTAAGTCTCCGCCAATGTGGTCAGAGTGCGCCTAAGCTGCCGAACGCGTCACCGGTCAAGCGCAGTTGGAGTATAGAGGGTCTCGCTTTGGCCGACGTGACGTTGGTGTGCAGTGCGCGCGCATGCGTTACGCCAGGCTATAAACGCGCATTAAAGGGACACTGAGGAGAAATTGAAGTTGCCTTGTATCGATAGAATACAAGCTCCAGATCACAAAAACGCAACTCTTACAGAAAACAAAGCTCTTGTAAGGTAGAAAATAGCAAGGACCAAAACACAGGTATCGCCGCCACAGGGCAATCTCGCAAGTACAAGCGTGATGACGTCATAGGACAAGAGACGCCACCTTGGAGGAATGTTCCTTTTTACATGGAAGCTGCTAAATCTCTGAGGCTGACAAAAGAAGGTTGCGCGGTTCAATATTGAAGTAAGTTTTGTTTTAAAACCGATAGCGCACTTTTATCACACCAGGAACACAGACAAAAGACAGCCTGAATGTTGGAAGCAAAGAAAACCAATGCTTGGGGGCGCCACAGGCAGCCACGAGAGTTTCGATTTGTTATGGCGCTTCGCGTCTATGAGCTTTGCGTGACCCGAGGTTTTGTTTTTGACGCACCTCTATTTACAAGTGCCGAAGAGCAGAGGAACTCCAAGTACCGCTTCAAGTGCTAGTTAACCTTTGAAGGAGCCTGTTAAGGCTGGTCAAATCATCGCCACGGTCGATGAAAAACTATCATGGCACGATGGTCGGTGATCGTGCAAGGCAGTTCGCAGTATAAAGGGCACTTGTGTCTTCACATGCTCGCCCGGCGAAACACTCTTGGCTGTGCCAGTCAACTTCAAACTACTTAACGGAAATCATTTATTAGGGACGGGAGACAAGGTACAAGGCAGTTAAAAAAAATTGATGGCCTACCTGTGTTAGGCCAGGATATACGTAGCGAAAGCGCGGAGACTTCTGCATCGGAAGAGTGCAATCACTAGATGCGCCTTTATTCATAGTTAAACCTTGAGCCGTCGTGGCGGAGTGGTAGAGTCTCCGCCTAAAACTAGAAAGGCCCTTGTTCGATTCTGAGCCTCGGCACAGGTTTTTTTTTTTTCTGTGAGTGGGCGGGGTGTTTCAGTGGCTACCATAGGTGCCGCCACTGAATACGTTGGTTAGCTGTTAAGCGCAGGCTCTGTTAAGGTGCGTTTACACTCCGGAGTAATGCGCGCGCGCGCTGCATGGCGACGTCACATCGGCCAAACCGAGACCCTCTATGCTCCAACTGTGCTTGACCGCCAACGCGTTCGGCAGTTTCGGCGCACTCTGAACGCACTGGCGGAGACATTAAGCATGTCTCTATTTTGCGGAGGGTGCGCCAGCCACCGCCGGCCCGGCCAGACCGATTCAGCTCTGCGGCTAGGTACGTGTTGTGACGTCATTCAATAGCTTCGGCAGTTGGACGCAGCTGTTGTTTTCGAGCTCTCGGCTAATTTAATCCATTCACAGTACACATATGAAGGTACATGCAAGTGGGCGAGAGAGCCCGATCCAGTAGACCCCGTACCGCCGGAAACGCGCGGAAGCCGATGAAGCGTGGGCTTTACTTTCAAGCCGCCAACTTTAAACGCAAGCGCCCTTGAGTATCCATCCGTTTTTATGGCAAAAAATAAGATAAATAACCTGGCCCTTGCAACCGTGGGAGACCTTGATGCCGCCTGCTGCACCGTGCAACCGCGCCGTTCAAGGAATCGCAATCCGCTCGCCCCTAAGCCCCGGCCAGCCTCCAATGGGCGCGACTCACCGACCTTGCCCTGGCCCCTTGTGAATCCCCGCACTGGGGTTATGATATGATTTGCAACGGCTGCTCATGGCGGAAGGGGGAAACAACCCGCCGGCACCTAACCTAACCGAGCTCCCTCAAAAACATCGCACGCTCTGTGGGGCTGAGGTCGCTGAAATGCAGGCCGGAGTTTTTGCAAGAACTTCGTCGTCAGGTTCGGGAACGGGATCGATCATAACGCAGACAAGACGCCGGTGCAAACGTAAACGAAGCGACAGTAGCGACCCCCGATAGATGCATTCAACGTGCGGCGGCAGTAGCTTTCATTTCGGCTGGTAGACCACACTGCTAGCCGCGAGAAATCACGTCTGCGCGTACGTCACGTTTCACGTCACTGCGTCCTGTAGCGTCATAAGAGTGCGCCGTGATGTCATAAAGTTCCCGAGTTTGAATCGGAGTGGCGAGAAAAACTTTTTCAGCTTTGAATCCTAATTTCTTTGAAATAAATGCATCTTTCACTCCCGGACAGGCGGCAACAATGCCTTGAAATGCCGAACTATCAGATTTTGCTAACAAAAATAATTTGATAGAGTTCTCCTAACTGCCCCTTTAACAGAGCCTGCGCTTATCCGCTAACCAACGTATTCGGTGGCGGCATCTATGCGCGCCACTGAAACCCCCCACCCACTCACTGAATAAAAAAAAAACCTGTGCCGAGGCTCGGAATCGAACCAGGGCCATTGTAGTTTGAGGCAAACTCTACCACTCCGCCACGACGGTTCAAGATTTAACCATGAATAAAGGCGCATCTAGTGAGTGCAATCTTCCGCTGCAGAAGTCTCCGCGCTTTCGCTACGTATATCCTGGCCTAACACAGCTAGGCCATCATTTTTTTTAACTGCCTTGTACCTTGTCTCCCGTCCCTAATAAATGATTTCCATTAAGTAGTTTGAAGTTGACTGGCACAGCCGGGAATGTTTCGCCAAGCGAGCGTACGACGACACAAGTGCTCTTTATAGTGCTAACTGCCTTTTATGATCACCGACCATTGTGCCATCATGGTTTTTCATCGACCGCGGCAATCACCTGACCAGCCTTAACAGGCTCCTTCAAAGGTTAACTAGCACTTGAAGCGGCACGGAGTTCCTCAGCTGTTCGGCACTTGTAAATCGAGACGCGTTAAAAACAAAACCATGAGGCACACAAAGCTCATAGACGCGAAGCGCCATAACAAGTCGAAACTTTCCTGGCCGCCTGTGGAGCCGCCAAGCATCGGCTTTTTTTGCTTCCAACATTCAGGTTGTCTTTTGTCTGTCTTCCTTGTGTGATAAAAGTGCACTATCGGTTTTAAGACAAAACTTACTTCAATACTGAACCGCGCAACCTTCTTTTGTCAGCCTCAGATTCGCAGCTTCATGTAGGAAGGAAAATTCCTACAACGTGGCGTCTCTTGTCCAATGACGTTATCACGCTTGTACTTGCGAGATTGCCCTGTGGCGGCGATACCTGTATTTTGGTTCTTGCTATTTTCTACTTTACAAGAGCTTTGTTTTTCAGTAAGAGTTGCGTTTTTGTGATCAGGAGCTTATATATTCTATCGATACAAGCCAACTGCAATTTCTCCTCAGTGTTCCTTTAATTGGCATCTCCAGGAGATTTTAAAGCACTTTGAGTTTACTATCACATTACACTTCTTGAACTTTGTCTGAGTTGCAAGAAATAATTCTGCAAAATAATGAAATGTCAACAACTAGAACACAAACAAAAACTGCATTTCGACCACAAAGCCATCGCTAAGCAATACTGCTCCGAGCTGCCACAGGTTAAAATTGTGCCTAGGGCTGCTCTGCAGGCAATTTTTTTTCTGCTTCATATTATTCGGACAGAAAATTTCCCATTTCCGAGAGGTGTGCACTGATGATCATCCCCATGTTTCCGGTTTCTAGATTGTTTGCCTGCATTTATCAAGGATGAGAGCTAAAAGCATTTCAAGCTTACAAAATCATTCTTGTAAGATCGACAATTGGGCTTTGATGCCCCAGCGCCCCGTGCTGAAGAAGGAGCAAAACACAGGCAAAGACGAGGCTGACAAAGTTCAGTTTGGCACACAGAAAACGCTTGGCTACCGAGGTGCGCTGTACTAGCAAAGATTGTGGCCGTCGACACTTCTTGTTAGCACTGCGCACCCAGCCCCTCCACAAGTGTAAAGACGCAAATCAAACAAGAAGTGTGGACGGCCACAATCTTTGTTAGCACGGCGCACCCCGGTAGCCAAGCGTTCCTGAGCACCAAACTGAACTTTGTCAGCCTCGTCTTCCGTCTGTGTTTTGCTCCTTTATCAGCAGTGGCCGATGGGGCATCAAAGCCCACTTGTCTTACATTCTAAATATACGACACCTTCATACCTGGCTGCTGACCTCAGCAAGATATCCGGGTTCTGTGGTCGAGCAGGATCCATGCTAGTGGAAGACTGCAAAGTATGAAAAGTGTTCATATTTGCTACAAACGACTAATGTACAAGGTAAATTAAACGGCAACTTCAGAGGATTTTCAAACATATTCTGTTTACTATCACATTACACTTCTTGAGCCTGGTCAAAGTCCCGAGAAATAATTTTTCCAAATAAGGAGCAAAGAAATAATGAAATACCATTAACTAGAACACAAAAAAACTTGATTTCAATCAACAGATCAAAATATGATGTTAAAGGGTTTTACTGGTAACACTGGTGACTCACATTCTGTAATGCACCAACTAGCTTTAAAGGAGTATAAACACCCATCTTTTGGGTGTGTGTTTTTGCTTTCTAATGAGGCATCAGGCATTATTATACATGGATTACCTTGTGGCATTCTCCTATTCTCAAGTCTAGCAAGAGAACAGCAGTTCACAATTGGTAGGGAGGTAAGGGAAAACGTAAAGGAATACGTTTATTTAAGGCAGGTATCAATATGACAACTGATCTGGATCATGAGGGAATAACTAGAAGGATAAGATTGCGATGGAACGCATAGGGCAGGGTCTCTCAGGTCATGAATGGCAGTTTACCAATATCCCTCAAGAGAAATGTGTACAACAGCTGCATCTTACCAGTACCCACCTATGGGGCAGAAACGCGGAGGCTAACAAAAAGGGTTCAGCTTAAGCTGAGGACAACGCAGTGAGCCACGGAAAGAAAAATGATAGGCCTAACGTTAAAGCAGTATAACACCTACCGTTTGGGTGCGTGCTTTCTTGCTTGTAATGATGCATAAGGCATTATTTTACATGGAGTAGCAGCTAGTAATCTCTTACGACCGCTTAATAATTTATAATAGCATTTATTTTTCGTCCAGTTTCGGCTTCAACACTTGAACAAGGACAGTGACGTCAATGTGTGCTTACACGTCACGAGACATGAAAAAACAGCAATATAATCACTGCTTGCACATTTGTTGTCATTCCAGCAATTGAGGAAGGCTGATTTCAACACTGCAGTAAATTAGAACAATGAAGCAGCGATTCTATGGACATTTTTCCATGGCTCACGTGAAGGAAAAGCCCTCTTTGACGTCAGAGCCATCGTTCGGCTGTTCCAAAACTGAAACAGCATGCCAGAAAAAAACAATTATAAATTATTTAGCGGTCGTAGGCAAACATCACACGGTGATTCATGCCTAGTAGCGTCTTCTGCATCATTGAAGAAAAGAAAACATGCCACCAAAATTAGGTGTCTATACTCCTTTAAGAGACCGGAAGCAGGAAGAGTGGTTGAGGGAACACACGCGGGTTAATGACATCGTAGCCAAAATCAAGAGGAAGAAATTGGCTTGAGCGGGGAATGTAATGCGAAGGTAAGATAGCTGTTGGTCCCTAAGGGATTCCAAGAGAAAGAAAACATAGCAGTGGGCGGCAGAAGGTTAGGTGGGCGTATGAAATTGAGAAGTTTGCAGGCATAAGGTGGGCGCCGCTGGCAAGACATGGTTAATTGGAGAGACATGGGAGAGGCCTTCACCCTGCATTGGGCGTAATCAGGCTGATGATGAAGATTCTCCCATGACTACTAAATAATTTATAATCGAATTTCTTTCTCGCGCCGTTTCAGTTTCAAGAGCTGAATGGGGACTATGACGTCAAAGTGAGCTTATAGGTCATACGAGGCATGAAAAACTGCAATATAATCGGTGCTGCTACATTTGTCATTCCGACTATTGAGGAAGGCTGGCTTCAACACTGTAGTGAATTAAAACGATCAAGCAGCAATTATATCGCATTTTTTCCATGCTTCACGTTACATATAACCTCTCTGATGTCACAGTCTTCACTCGGCTGTTGAAACCGAGACAGCATGGCAGAAAAATTCGATTATAAATTATTTATAGGTCCCAGGCAAACACCACATGATGATTCATTCATAGCAGTGTCTTCTGAATCATTGTAGGGAAGAAAACATGCCACCAAAATAAGGTGTCTATACATCTTTAAATCTTTAAATTATCATTGGGCTTTTTCAAATTGCCGTGCTCGGAGAGCCTGTTCGCTGCCAGAAAATTCACTCCTGACAGGAAGGTGCATCATGCTCACATGAACTAGTCGCCGCCAGAACCAGCCTGCTGGCAATCATGGCGCCAAGGCCGTCCATGGATCACGGAAGGCGAGTGTCCTCTGCTGCTTTGCTTGCTGTTGCGTCTCATTGCTCTCATGCGTACGGTAGAAATCTGATCCTTGGGAGCGAAAGAAAGGGCGTTAGTTATTCAGGGCAGCCGCGGACTCTTGCACTCAGATGCATACATAGGCGGCAACAACGCAAGTATATGTCCTTCAGTGCGTTGTGTGCTGTCGTGAAGTCTGCATGTAAGCTTCGAGATATCCTCAAAAGCATATGTGACGGGCAGTCGCACTCTAAAGACTTGCATTTGACACCACATAGGAGGGCTAATTGGACAGTGTTAATTGGAAAGACATGGGTGAGGCTTTTGCCCTGTAGGTGAAGTGAGGCTGATGATGAGGAGGAGGGAAAAACTGCGGATGCACTGCTCAAACAACATGCTGTAGTCTCAGATTATTGCATATTTGTTAACCACACACTAATTACTTGGGCGCCAATGATCGACCCTGCCTATACTGACTCTGCTGTGGTAGTTGCAATTTCTGTTTGTGAACTAATTCCTGTGGGCTGTGAGCAGAAAACAATCAGGATATGTTCCACTGAACTGTAGTCTGCCGCCCTCCAGCTGTTAATATTGCTGCCAGCAAGTAATGCACGCATTATTTTGACAAGCGTGCATATCAGCTGGTTGAATATTTTTCTGAAGTGCGTGCACTGTACAAATTTAGCTGCACGTCGTGTCTGTATGCTATCGCTTTTACTGCAGAGCTAGCACTAGAATGAAAGGCATTACAATCTGGCCTTGCATGTCGGCCCCGCACTGTGTGTGCAGGCATGATGATCCACACTGGGAAATTTTTCTTTTTGATGAGTCAAATGCAAGGTGAAGTATGCATACGGTATTTCTCAGGTATTTTAAGCACTTGTGGCAGAAGACCCGAGCACCAAGCTCTATGGCAACAACCGAATCGGCACACGCAAGGTTATGCTTCATCTTCAGCTGTGAAATGAAAATGACCTCCGTAGAGAATAAAAATTTTGAACAACAAATTTGGCAGAGCACACATGCACGCCAGCCGGCAGCCACTACTTAAAGTGCCCCGACCACCCTCTGGCTGAAAAAGTCATCTACCAAGGTTGTTATGAGGCACCGTCCCCGGAACACACAACCGCAAACAATCTTTAATAAAAGACATTATATTGGAGTTACATATATGGCAAACTAGCTACTTTTCCATGCTCCTCTCCTTCCATTCCCTCTCAGAGGTTTTTCTCCCTTCCGCTTGGACCACTAGCTTTAGTCCTCCATCCCTGCTTGTTCTGTGTGGCTGCCCTTCCGTTTACAAGAGTAGACAGCACCCCTTTTGTTTGAAAGTCAAATGGGGAGCTTTTGTTGGCGTCCGCGTTGGGCCTATTATGAACGGAATGCACACCAGCCGAAGAGGATTAAGGTGCAGATCCCATCGACAGGGATGACCACGGTGGCGCAGCAACAGCAGCGGCAATTTCGACAGCGTCATCAGGTGGCCGACGACTGCACAAAATGAAAGGATGACTAGCTGGGAAGGAGCCTGTTCTTCCCACGCTCGGCTCAATTCAAATGACCTTCCCCCTTTGACTGGTTCCCTGCAAGAAGCGACCGACGATGAACAGATGACGGGAAGAGGGGAACGGTGCCTTCCAGTAATTAATCGTGTCTTGACAAGAGCCGCCCCGACCGAAGAGAGCCCACCGCAATTGTAACCCACAGCGTAGCACCGGTGTTTTCGATAGACACGTGAATAATAATTATCACCCCTCGTGAATAATAATTATCAGAGGCCCTATCCGTGTCTCACGTGGCCCGATCCGCTTTGCTATGCCGCATAACCGAAGAATAGCAGGGCTTATAAATTTCCAGCAATACATATATTTTACCAGTATCATGGCACTGAAAAAACAGGCCACCGAGTTGCAAGCCGAAGCTAAGACAACGTGCTGCAAGGAGAGAAGTGCGCTGTCCCGCAACGCCGTATCGGTGGGCTCGATACAAAGCTCTCTGTTGTTGAAGGCAGCCTGGCTGCTCCCCCAAACAATAAATATTTTAGACAACAATGCGAGGAGGCAATACGAAAAATGAAACTTTGACCTCACATGAAGCACACAATATATGAGAGAACAAAAAACAGAACGATGCTTCCATTCCACATGCGGTTCTCTAGTGTCCTACGCAATCTTTTACAATGGTAGCATTTAAGCAATATATCTATACTACAATTCAAAGATCTGCTACAAAGCTCTCTGTTGCTGACGGGAGCCTGGCTGCTTCCCGCAACCATAAATATTTTAGACACACAGAAACAGAGACGCCTGCCTGGCTCTGAAGTATGCTGCTATGTAATGTACATATTGCGACTGGTAAGCGTGCGAGTGGCAGTAGCAGAGGCATCCGCAGTAAAACTTCGCCCAGTACATACATGTATCTGTGCAACTGTTGTTGCTGGCTCAGACTTTTCAAGGTCCATTGCAGTGATTTTTCTCTTGGACACCCTCTGGATAAGCTCCGCTTTTGTTACTGGAACACAAGAAATGAGAGATAGAATAATGAAAGCGACAGCAAACACAGGGCAAGCTACGGAAACGGATCAGTTAGTGTGTCGCGTTCATTGCTTTCCAAAAATCATATGATGCGAAAAATTAGCAGATCTGAACACAGCCGATTTCCCCCTGCCTCATGCAATTACTTGAATTCATGAAAAAAATCACGATATATTATTTCGCTCAGAGTGACGCTTACGTCGAGACCTGCTACAACGCGACCACGCAGTTTTTCCCTTCTTTGGGAAGCATGCGCTGGGCTGCTGTGGGCTCGGATCGCAAGCACAGAGGAAGTGGTATCGTAAGCGTTCTGCAAGTGCTCGCAACAGTAAAAAAGGATGTGCATCGACTTTATGTAAAACGCCACCAAGCTTTGCTAAAAGCGTTAGGCTTGACTGTACACGCATCACACGTTTGGCACTTCTGAAATCTGACCAAGTAGCGAAGTAACTGCAAAACTCACCTCCAAGCTCCATTACTTGGGCGGAATAGAATGCCTTCTCATCTTTTCCGCCGCGCCAGTAGACGTCCTTTTTTTTGCCAGGTCGCTAACGCCGTCGGTGAGGCATCATGGATAGGTGTAGCGCAAAGGAAACAAGGACCGCATAGAGACGTGTACGATAGCTTTTCCGCCGTCGGTCGAAATATTTCACGTACGCATAGCTCGCCGCAGCTGACGAACCCATAGTGGAAGTGTCACATGTGGCTGCAAAACACACAATCTAATAACTGTAACAACCACACACACCGACACGAGTGACGACGCAAACGTTGGACGCAAACGACCGCAGACTTGGATTGGCTTGGCGACGCGCACCGCACAGTGCACTGCATACGATGATGATGATGACCTCTTCTTTACAAACCAGAATAATAAATACGTTTTATTCGTTCAATTTCGTCTGTTTGTTTCCTGCGGCAGAACTTGCGTCTCCGACCGTGATCTCTATACCGCTCCATGTCGCATCCTCCTCGTGCAGCGCATCCGGCCATCCAGTTGACTGCTGATTGACCGCATGTAGTAGCAGACGACGCGGGGCTCTACACACCATGAAATACTTATAGTTGAAAAGTTACAAATACTACTTTGAAGGGGAAATAGTTATGAGTTCCGTGTCAAGCTGTGCCACAGAGCGTTGGTCCAACATAAGCAGAACCAACTGCAGAACCAACTAGCCCCTCAAATCGGTCTTGCACCTGTGACTGCCCATGGAGTGTGAATAGGGTAGCTTAGTGTAACTCTGTGGGCTCTATCATGTATGAGCTTTATGGTACCGCTGTAGCCTAAATGTTTGAACTGTTCTGCGATTTTTGATCGCCACTGCATTAAACAAAGTAGTCGCTATGTGACAAATCGCTTTCGGTTTCGGTTTCAAAGCTGGAAGCTATAGTGGCGCGCGGTGCTTGATTGTGCTTTGCGCTTTTTACTTAGTGCTTTAAGCAGAAAGTTTTGTGTGGCTTACGACAAACAGGAAGCACCTATAAAGTCTGGGCCTAGCCGTCAGACGACGCTAGAACATTTTCAGTTTCGGTTTCGAAATATAAAAGCTCCTGTTGCGCGGCTCTTGATCATAAATAACGCTGGGCCCTTCCCTGTTCTCTGCGCTGTAAACAGCAACTTCTGTGTTATCTACGATAAAATAAACACTTCTTTTAGAACTCCCCTAAATGCAGCAAGTGCTTGAAAAGTCTGTAATTGCTGCAAAAAAGTATTTTCTGGCACGGTGCGAGGTAGATAACATAAGTACTATATTGCCACTGACCTGAAATCAGCGACTTAGGACCAGCAGAGGGGGAAATATAGATTGCTGAATAGGTAAATTGATGCACTGAAAGAATTTATGTTAAGAAATCAGAAGTGTGCAAGGTACGAGGAGGAAGAGGCTCTCAAAAATAAACTGCTAGTGTGCGCTAGAACACGGAACTGGGTAGCACAACCGCGCCCTCGATCGAGGTGCTTCGATCGAGGTGATCGAGGACCTCTATAATTATAGTTTCGCAGTGTTCTCTGGCACACCGCTGTCGCGTCCGGGTCGTGATGGCAGCGGGTGAAGGTTTGGGCTATGCTCGAGACAATTAATAATAGCCAGGGACTCCGGAACTCTTTTTTTTTTAGTGGGAGGGCAGGACTTCGAGCTTATTTTATTTATTTTTTAATGCTCATTTACATTATATATATATATATATATATATATATATATATATATATATATATATATATATATATTCAATGTTCAAAGCTTGATGCAAAGTATCACGATGCGGTGACGACACTCCAGCTGTCAGGAAGACAACGAAAAGGCTTCCAAAATTAACTGTTTAAGGGGCTGACTCACGCCCAATAAGAACTGAATTACTCGGCGGCTGCAATAGGCTTAATCATGCGTGCTCGGCGGTCATCGACCTGAATGCCATGCAGTTCTTGGTCGTGCTGAATTTAAAGCTGGCAAGGAACCTTCGAGATAGAGAACCAAAAGCAGCAAGAATCTGGAAAAATGTGGAATCATTTGCACGTGGCCATGATCAACGGCATAAGTCTGGTCGCACCTCGCATTCCAAAACAAAATGATAAAGCCGCGTGCCGGAGGTTGTGAGTGCGAACGAACAAACGGAGCAAAGATCTATGGCAATATAAAATTAATTGAAATGGGGAGCTTATAGGTGGGAAGCTGTACGCACGAGGAGTGATCAATTCCACTAAAAAAGCCTGTGCATAGTTTGTTTAAATTCTGCTAATCGTGATCATGTACGCGGTCAGGTCGATATATAGTCGATCGAATTCTGTAGGGACATGACCGGTTCAGGTTACTCATATACCAAATGTTTTACAACTGGCTACTAAGCCAAGCAGCTCATGCAGCCCCACTGTGCTTTGAATTAAGAGGTTAGAACTAATATGTGTTTCAATTTTCAGAAATCTGATCCAAGTAGAAGCAAATGGAGACTGGGGGGGCACACCCCTCCTGAAAAATGTGGGGGGGGGGGAGGAGGCGACCTTCCCCATTTCCGCCCCCCTGTTCCTTGCTTCTTGAGTATAGCCCCACCTGAACTCGGGTAGGCAGCCCTATAGGTACGTGATCGGCCCACTGGAGTGGGTATATCTCGCCTATTTTATATCTGATATTGGTCGCAAAGCGATGTCTATTGGTAAACAAGTTTAAAACATCCAAGGTGTTCTGAGAGATGTTCGATCCAGTGAAGCATTCGGTCAGGAAAGACCTTTGAAGGCAGTTCGCAGTGTATACCGGATTGTTTTTTTCCGAATATATAGCTTTCGCTGAACTATAGGAACTTTTTGGAATTCTTTTATTGACATATCTCAAATAAACCCTTCATTTCTGCAAGAAAAAAAAACACACACGGGTAAGCGGCCCTATAGATACGTGATCGGCACGCTGGAGTGGGTATATCTTGCATATTGTATATCTGATATTGGTCGCAAAGCCGATGTCTATTGGTAAACAAGTTTGAAACGTCCGAGGTGTCCTGAGAGATGTTCGATCCGACGAAGCATTCGGTCAGGCAAGATCTTTGAAGGCAGTTCGCAGCGTATACCGGATTGTTTTTTTCCGAATATATAGCTTTCGTCGAACTATAGGAACTTTTTGGAATTCTTTTATTGACATATCTCAAATAAACCTTTCATTTCTGCAAGAAAAAAAAACACATGGGTAAGCAGCCCTATAGATACGTGATCGGCCCGCTGGAGTGGGTATATCTTGCATATTGAATATCTGATATTGGTCGCAAAGGCGATGTCTATTGGTAAACAAGTTTAAAACGCCCGAGGTGTCCTGAGAGATGTTCGCTCCGACGAAGCATTCGGTCAGGAAAGATTTTTGAAGGCAGTTTGCAGTGCATATCGGATTGTTTTTTTCCGAATATATAGCTTTCGTCTAACTATAGGAACTTTCTGGAATTCTTTTATTGACATATCTCAAATAAAACCTTCATTTCTGCAAGAAAAAAAAACACACACGGGTAGGCGGCCTTAGTAAATAGAATGGTTAACAGAATAACAGAATGGTTAGAAAGGGCCAATGCAACATATTTTTACAAAGAACAGAAATTATGTGGGCATGTCCTTAGTGTTCCTTTGAGAAGCAGTATTTTCTTTTGTGTGTTGTGTAAACTATAGTTGAATACAACTCAAGAATGAAGTGGCAAATTCTTCTCTATAATTCCCTTCGCAAGTTGTTTGCATGGAAGGTACGACAACCTGAGCCAATCAGGATGGCGCACACTATATAATTCGATTGCTGCATGCCTACCACACCCGTTGCCTTGTGACAGGTAGCTCCATTTTTGTGAATGAAGGTGTACTAGTGTTTCGGCTGTTTATTTCTTCAGCAGGTGACACTTCATGTCTTTTTATTTTTATGTTTCTTTTCAGATGGGCGACATGTTCACACAGTGAAGAGGGCATATATGGCCCACTTTTCTTTCTGTCATTACCTGTCCATATTCAGTTCTTTAGTTGTCACGTCACAGTCGTTTGGATGGACATTTATTCACTCCATTGTGGTCTATGCCCAAGGAAGCTGAGTCAAATCCAGGCGAGAGCAGCCACACGTTGATATAGGTGAAGTGGAAAACACGCCTCTTTGCGGTGCTTTGCCAGCGCATATGCAGTTGAAGTTAATCTGGAGCCCTCTACCATGGCGTCTACAATAGCTCATTAGAGACATTGTCATTCTCATTATTGCTAATCTCATTGTGGCAGTGCTCGATGTGCTCGGCTTGTATACGCAGACGCTTAATGGATCACATTGGCCTGTTAACGGGCTCACATCTCATCGTCATCATCAAAACTCTCATGCACTGCTGGTTGTGTCTTCCTCCTCCATGCTCATTATAATGCCTGGTCCTTTGAGAGGCATCTGCCACTTCATTCTTAAGTTGTATTTGAGTATAGTAAATATAGAGAAATGTAACTAATATTGTATGTCACTTGCTGGTGTGTTGTTCGTGTGGTCTGTGTACAAAACTCTTACTCTTGTTCCATGATATAGTATATATGTAGTGTTTTTGTGTATTATGTAGGGTTGTTTCATTAAACAGATGGTATTGGTGGAATCTGTTTATACGAGGGGAGATCAGTATATTTTTTACCTCTTGGTCTGTAACACATTTATCACCTCGTGAAAGGGAAAGACGTTACAATGAAAAGAAAGTTTGATGTTCCCACTTTTCATATTTTCATTTTGCACATGGCACCACTGATATTGAAGTAGTCACAAGGAAAGTGTTAGTATACATCAGTGTACGGTTATAACAGTTTTTCGAAACCAAATTTTGGATGGCAGAAGGTGTTCTCCCTATCATTATCCACCATCGAATGAGTCCAATTTATGGTAATGGGTATGTTATGTTTCCAGTCAGAAGGTGGGTACAAACTGTATGTACATGCAAGATCCAGCTGTGTTGAGTGTGAAAGACGAGGAGTGCAGTGGATGCCCACTGTCTGCATCTCGCTTCTGAGCTCGTGGCACATGTGGATGAATTTATTTGTGATGATTGTCACATTAAGCAGACGGTTATTGTGGGCATTCATGAACTTTAGGGTGCTGAAGGACCGTGCACTTTTTCTTAAAGTTTGTCCTAAAAAAATCCATCATTTAATGTGACAATGCTTGGCATGACAACAAGTTAGGTGGCAATACCTCCGTGTTGAATAAGCTGCAGTTTCGGGATGTTCTGCATCACCCACCAATAGTTCTGACCTGGTGCCTTGTAGCTACTGGCTATACCGTAGCTGAAGAAACATTTGAAGATCTTTAGTGTCCAGTTGGGGCCATCAGCCTCATTCTTCTCTGAGAGCATGTAAACAAGAATAATGCATCGATGATGCAAGGGCATCAGTGTAAGTGGAGGACGATATCAAAAAATGAATTACACCTGTGAAAAAAGACATCTGAAGCTTCGTTTATAATAATATCTTTCACTTTCAGTAATTAGCATGTTATAGACAAGGAGGCAAATTACTCAACACACCTCTCAAGCTTGGGATATATGTAGGGGAAATTTTTGCATCTGTATAGTCACTTCCTTATTATTGGAAGCTACTTGAGTCATTTATCCCATGGACCAATGTTTTGTGGCCTCATTATCTATTATGTTTTAGATGGTGTCCTTGGCTTAATTTTACTTTTCCTGAGGGTGTTCTAAACTTTTTTGAATGTGTGCACTTCAGCTGAGATGTAGCTTTGAAACAGGACAGTATTGGAATGCCATATTTGTCCATTTATGTGCTAAGCTGATACAGCGTAAAATGGTACTATACTTGGGATTTAACATCCCACCACGTTAGAGGGATCTAATTTGATCACCTGTGTTCTTCAATTATGAGCTCAAGTGCACCGCGTGAAAGACAAGATGAAATGTTATCCATTTAATTTCATACGTCGAGCCTTATAAAAGACATATATTGTTACGTGACGGCAAGCATGGTGAAGAGTACTACATAACAGATGGCGATGGAATGATTTAATGGCAGTGGGCCTAGCGCGAGAGCTCCGTGCCGCGCCACTGCCCACTTTGTCGTCTTCGAGTCCGTGACACTACCCGGGGCTGCCGAGCTATCGTCCCGATCGCGCGAACTGAAAGACCGGCAGTGAAGACGAAACGCAGTGCGTGGCGATTAGCGTGACAGGACGGATGAACACAGAAGAGAAGAAGATGCAGGGTTTGCCGTCACGATGAAAGAGATGAACAGATGATGATCAGATGAGCGCTGGTCCAAGAAGCTTCCGGGCCGTAGCTAGCTAGGTCACCTTGAGCCGACGGCCGAGGCCCATGAACACACCGAACGGCATGGGCAGGGGCTGTGTTCGAATATGTTGGCGACTTCTAGGGTCGGTGGGGTCATAGGTTCGAGTAGCGGCGGCGTCGTCAAGTTGTCGTGTCTTCTGGCCGGGGCATGGTCGGTTCTGGTCTGGCGGGCTGGGGCATAACAGGGCGGTGCGGGCAGCAACACACGACCGACGACCACGGCACACGCAGGACACCGAAGCTCCAGGACCAGGATGGGGATGAACTCCGCACCTCACGCCAAATGTTACGCGACGGCAAGCAGGTGAAGACAGTACTACATAACAGATGGCGATGGAATGATTTAATGGCGGTGGGCCTAGCGCGAGCGCTCCGTGCACGCCACTGCCAACTTTGTCGTCTTCGGGTTCGTGACAATATCAGCTCACTGAGACACCCATATGAGTGAGTTCACTCATATGAGTAATACGAGAGCTGCATTTGCCTCAAATGAGTGATACAAAAGACACATCGGCCCATTCGGGTGATACGAAATCCATATTTCGGCTCAAACAACTGATACGATAGACACGTATCAGCCCATAGAGGCATACGAGGGACACATATGCCCAACGAGGGATACGAAGGACACATATGCCCATACGAGGCATACGAATGACACATATCAGCCCATACGAGGGATACGAAGGACACGTATAAACCCATATGAGGGATACTAGGGACACATATCAGCCCATACCAAACACATATTGGACACATATCAACTCGTATGACCACAACTAGACACCTATCATCTCGTATGACCACATACTAGACACATATAAATTCATACGAGACACAAATGCATCCATATGAGATTTTTCGATAGGGTACCGAGCCGACATACCGGTGGCGATGGCAGCACGGGCTTTATATTGCTGTTAGAATTTTCAGATGATGTTCTTGGGAATGACACTGGCCTCTGATGGTCCAAGATGACGTCCTTTGGCGACGATGAGTGTAGGCGATGAGGAAGCAACGGTGTGAGGCAGGCGGTTGAAAAAAGCCTCTACAAGGAACTTCGGGGCGGCGGTCGATACTGATGTACAGGAGGCAGACGGCAGAGCGTCGAAAGAAGTTTTACAGCGAGGCAAACACCTGCATTGTGAAAACTATCTGATTAGTAGCCTGCGCTGATGCATAGCTACCGAGCCACAGACCGGTGGCGATGGCAGCACGGGCGTTATATCGCTGATAAATTTTCAGATGATGTTCTTGGTGATGACACTGGCCTCTGATGGTCCAAGATGATGTCCTCTGGCGACGATGAGTGTAGACGATGAGGAAGCAACGGTGATGAGGCAGGCGGTTGAAAAAAGCCTTTCCAAGGAACTTCGGGGCGGCGGTAGATACTGATGACCAGGAGGCAGACGGCAGAGCGTCGAAAAGTTTCACAGGGAGGGCAAACACCTGCATTGTGAAAACTATCTGATTAGTAGCCTGCGCTGATGCACAGCTACCGAGCCCACAGACTGGTGGCGGTGGCAGCACGGGCTTTATATTGCTGATAGATTTTTCTGATGATGTTCTTGGGGATGACACTAGCCTCTGATGGTTCAAGATGACGTCCTCTGGCGACAATGAGTGTAGGCGATGGCGAAGCAACGGTGGTGAGGCAGGCGGTTGAAAAAGGCGTCTTCCAAGGATCTTCGGGTGGTGGTCGAAATCGATGAACAGGAATCAGACGGCAGAGCGTCGAAAAGAAGTTTTACAGCGAGGGCAAACACCTGCATTGTGAAAAGTAGCTGATGCACAGACACCGAGCCCACAGACCGGCGGCGATGACAGCAGGAGCTTTATGTGTCTGATAGAATGTTCAGATGATATTCCTGGTGATGACACTGGTCTCTGATGGTCCATGATGACGTCCTCTGGCGACGATGAGCATAGACGATGAGGAAGCAACGGTGATGAGGCAGGCGGTTGAAAAAAGCCTCTTCCAAGGAACTTCGGGGCGGCAGTCGATACTGATGTACAAAAAGTATGGTGGAGCTGCCATAAAAAAAAACATAAACCAAAACGTTCCTGCCAGCGCCACTACGAGGCAGACGGCAGAGCGTCGAAAAGAAGTTTCACAGCGAGGGCAAACACCTGCATTGTGAAAAGTGTCTGATTAGTAGCGTTCGCTTATGCTCAGCTACCGAGCCCACAGGCCGGTGGCGATGAGAGCAGGGGCTTTATAAGGCTGATAGAATTTTCAGATGATGTTCCTGTTGATGACACTGGCCTCTGATGGTCCAAGATGATGTCCTCTGGCGACGATGAGTGTAGGCGATGGGGAAGCAACGGTGATGAGTCTGGCGGTTGAAAAAGGCCTCTTCCATGGAACTTCGGGGCGGCGGTCGAATTCGATGTACAGGAGGCAGACGGCGGAGCGTCGAAAAGGTTTCACAGTGAGGGCAAACACCTGCATTGTGAAAAGTAGCGGATTAGTAGCCTGCGCTGATGCCCAGCTACCGAGCCCACAGACCGGTCGCGATGGCAGCACGGGTTTTATATTGATGATAGAATTTTCTGATTATGTTCTTGGTGATGAAACTGCCTCTGATAGTCCAAGATGATGTCCTTTGGCGAAGATGAGTGTAGGCGATGGAGAAGCAACGGTGATGAGGCAGGCGGTTGAAAAAAGCCTCTTCCAAGGAACTTCGGGGCGGCGGTAGATACTGATGACCAGGAGGCAGACGGCAGAGCGTCGAAAAGTTTCACAGGGAGTGCAAACACCTGCATTGTGAAAACTATCTGATTAGTAGCCAGCGCTGATGCACAGCTACCGAGCCCACAGACTGGTGGCGGTGGCAGCACGGGCTTTATATTGCTGATAGATTTTTCAGATGATGTTCTTGGGGATGACACTAGCCTCTGATGGTTCAAGATGTCCTCTGACGACAATAAGTGTAGGCGATGGCGAAGCAACGGTGGTGAGGCAGGCGGTTGAAAAAGGCCTCTTCCAAGGATCTTCGGGGCGGTGGTCGAAATCGATGAACAGGAATCAGACGGCAGAGCGTCGAAAAGAAGTTTTACAGCGAGGGCAAACACCTGCATTGTGAAAAGTAGCTGATGCACAGACACCGAGCCCACAGACCGGCTGCGATGACAGCAGGAGCTTTATGTGTCTGATAGAATGTTCAGATGATGTTCCTGGTGATGACACTGGTCTCTGATGGTCCATGATGACGTCCTCTGGCGACGATGAGCATAGACGATGAGGAAGCAATGGTGATGAGGCAGGCGGTTGAAAAAAGCCTCTTCCAAGGAACTTCGGGGCGGCAGTCGATACTGATGTACAAAAAGTATGGTGGAGCTGCCATAAAAAAAAACATAAACCAAAGCGTTCCTGCCAGCGCCACTACGAGGCAGACGGCAGAGCGTCGAAAAGGAGTTTCACAGCGAGGGCAAACACCTGCATTGTGAAAAGTGTCTGATTAGTAGCGTTCGCTTATGCTCAGCTACCGAGCCCACAGGCCGGTGGCGATGAGAGCAGGGGCTTTATAAGGCTGATAGAATTTTCAGATGATGTTCCTGTTGATGACACTGGCCTCTGATGGTCCAAGATGATGTCCTCTGGCGACGATGAGTGTAGGCGATGGGGAAGCAACGGTGATGAGTCTGGCGGTTGAAAAAGGCCTCTTCCATGGAACTTCGGGGCGGCGGTCGAAATCGATGTACAGGAGGCAGACGGCGGAGCGTCGAAAAGAAGTTTCACAGTGAGGGCAAACACCTGCATTGTGAAAAGTAGCGGATTAGTAGCCTGCGCTGATGCCCAGCTACCGAGCCCACAGACCGGTCGCGATGGCAGCACGGGTTTTATATTGATGATAGAATTTTCTGATTATGTTCTTGGTGATGAAACTGCCTCTGATAGTCCAAGATGATGTCCTTTGGCGAAGATGAGTGTAGGCGATGGAGAAGCAACGGTGATGAGGCAGGCGGTTGAAAAAAGCCTCTTCCAAGGAACTTCGGGGCGGCGGTAGATACTGATGACCAGGAGGCAGACGGCAGAGCGTCGAAAAGTTTCACAGGGAGTGCAAACACCTGCATTGTGAAAACTATCTGATTAGTAGCCTGCGCTGATGCACAGCTACCGAGCCCACAGACTGGTGGCGGTGGCAGCACGGGCTTTATATTGCTGATAGATTTTTCAGATGATGTTCTTGGGGATGACACTAGCCTCTGATGGTTCAAGATGTCCTCTGACGACAATGAGTGTAGGCGATGGCGAAGCAACGGTGGTGAGGCAGGCGGTTGAAAAAGGCCTCTTCCAAGGATCTTCGGGGCGGTGGTCGAAATCGATGAACAGGAATCAGACGGCAGAGCGTCGAAAAGAAGTTTTACAGCGAGGCAAACACCTGCATTGTGAAACCTATCTGATTAGTAGAATGCGCTGATGCACAGCTACCGAGCCACAGACCGGTGGCGATGGCAGCACGGGCTTTATATCGCTGATAAATTTTCAGATGATGTTCTTGGTGATGACACTGGCCTCTGATGGTCCAAGATGATGTCCTCTGGCGACGATGAGTGTAGACGATGAGGAAGCAACGGTGATGAGGCAGGCGGTTGAAAAAAGCCTCTTCCAAGGAACTTCGGGGCGGCGGTAGATACTGATGACCAGGAGGCAGACGGCAGAGCGTCGAAAAGTTTCACAGGGAGAGCAAACACCTGCATTGTGAAAACTATCTGATTAGTAGCCTGCGCTGATGCACAGCTACCGAGCCCACAGACTGGTGGCGGTGGCAGCACGGGCTTTATATTGCTGATAGATTTTTCTGATGATGTTCTTGGGGATGACACTAGCCTCTAATGGTTCAAGATGACGTCCTCTGGCGACAATGAGTGTAGGCGATGGCGAAGCAACGGTGGTGAGGCAGGCGGTTGAAAAAGGCCTCTTCCAAGGATCTTCGGGGCGGTGGTCGAAATCGATGAACAGGAATCAGACGGCAGAGCGTCGAAAAGAAGTTTTACAGCGAGGGCAAACACCTGCATTGTGAAAAGTAGCTGATGCACAGATATCGAGCCCACAGACCAGTGGCGATGACAGCAGGGGCTTTATGTGTCTGATAGAATGTTCAGATGATGTTCCTGGTGATGACACTAGTCTCTGATGGTCCATGATGACGTCCTCTGGCGACGATGAGCGTAGACGACGAGGAAGCAACGGTGATGAGGCAGGCGGTTGAAAAAAGCCTCTTCCAAGCATCTTTGGGGAGGCTGTCGAAATTGATGTAGAGGATGCATACGGCAGAGCGTCTAAAAGAAGTTTCGCAGCGAGGAAAAACACCTGCATTGTGGAAAGTAGCAGAAGTAAAGGAGGAAGGCCATGTTGACATGATTTTCTTAGATTTCGAAAATGCATTTCACCGCGTGTGTCACCAAAAGTTGCTTCTAAAATTAAAACCGATATTAAAAAATGACTCACTGCTACAATGGATAGAGGCATATCTTTCATCAAGGAAACGAAGCGTGTTCATTGATGGAATGTGTCCAAGGCCGGCACTTGTTCGTGCCGTCATCCCACAGGGATCTGTTCTCGGCCCGTTATTTTTCTTATCTTTATTAACGACATAGTAACGAATATACTGGTGAAAATCAAGTTGTTTGCAGACAACTGCATCCTTTATAATGAAATTAACAGCCCAAGAGACCAGGCCGTACTAAATTCTTCACTTACCGCTATCGAAACATGGTGCTTGACATGGCAAATGAAGATAAATACAACAAAAACAGTAGCAATGACAGTCACCAGACAATGGCAACCATTACCCTTTAAATACTGCATCAATGGACAGGTTCTCTCTTCTATACTAAGTTACAAATACTTATGTGTAATTCTAACATCCGACCGCAGATAAAATGAACACGTGACCTACATCACAAAAAAGTCCATGCAGAAACTGGGATATCTGAGCAGATGTTTGCAACAGTCGACACAAGAAATAAAACTTCTAGCGTATAAATCCTACGTTAGACCAATCCTTGAATATAGCTGTATTGTATGGGATCCATGGACCCAGCAAAATATCAATACGTTGGAGAGGATACAAAGAAAATCGGTAAGATTTATTTTCTGTTCCTATAGCTGGCGCACTTCACCAAGCATACTTGTTAAACAGGCTGGCTTGGACCCACTACGAATCAGACGCTATCGGGAAAGGTTGAAGATCATGTATTTACTGTACCATGAGAAACTAGGATTAGAAAAGAATAAGTGCATTGAACCAGTCACTAGACGCTCAACGCGATCGCATCACTCAAAAAAGTTAAAGGAATATTCTAATAAAACCGATGGTTTCAAAAATTCATATTTCCCGCGAACGGTCCGAGATTGGATCTTGCTGTCTCCAAACACAGCGGAAAGTCGATCGGCCGAGTCATTCTGCAGAGCGCTAAAGAAGATAGGTATGTAAATCTTTTATTGGAAACAGATGAAGTATAACCTGTTTTACTTATTTGTTGTGATTTTCCCTACCACCGCGATGGTCTACAATTAGAATTCATGTGCCTACATTTTTTTTATTTTTTATGCGAAAACTGTGCTAAAATGGTTCTGCAGTGCTTTTTATGCTGTGTTATGTTTGTTTCTATCTTATTTCCCACTCCTGCCTAAGGCCTCAAATAAGGCTGGCAGTATCTTCGAAATAATAAATTAGTAGCCTGCGATGATGCACAGCTACCGAGCCCACTGACAGGCGGCGATGACAGCACGGGCTTTATATGGATGATAGAATTTTCAGATGATATTCTTGGTGAAGACACTGGCCTCTGATGGTCCAAGATGACGTCCTCTGGCGACGATGAGTGCATGCGATGGTGAAGGAACGGTGATCAGGCAGGCGGTTCAAAAAGGCCTCTTCCAAGGAACTTCGGGGTGGCGGTCGAAATCGATGCACAGGAAGCAGACGGCAGAGCATCGAAAAGAAGTTTCACAGCGAGGGCAAACATCTACGTTGTGAAAACTATCTGATTTGTAGCCTGCGCTGATGCACAGCCACCGATCCGACATACCGGTGGCGATGGCAGCACGGGCTTTATGTTGCTGATAGAATTTTCAGATGATGTTCTTGGGAATGACACTGGCCTCTGATGGCCCAAGATGACGTCTTCTGGCGACGATGAGTGTAGGCGATGAGGAAGCAACGGTGATGAGGCAGGCGGTTGAAAAAAGCCTCTACCAAGGAACTTCGGGGCGGCGGTCGGTACTGATGTACAGACAGGAGGCAGACGGCAGAGCGTCGAAAGAAGTTTTACAGCGAGGGAAACACCTGCATTGTGAAAACTATCTGATTAGTAGCCTGCGCCGATGCACAGCTACCGAGCCACAGACCGGTGGCGATGGCAGAACGGGCTTTATATCGCTGATAGAATTTTCTGATTATGTTCTTGGTGATGACACTGGCCTCTGATGGTCCAAGATAACGTCCTCTGGCGACGATGAGTGTAGGCGAAGGGGCAGCAACGGTGATGAGGCAGGCTGTTGAAAAATGCCTCTTCCAAGGAACCTCGGGGCGGCGGTCGATACTGATGTACAGGAGGCAGACGGCAGAGCGTCGAAAAGAAGTTTTACAGCGAGTGCAAACACCTGCATTGTGAAAACTATCTGATTAGTAGCCTGCGCTGATGCACAGCTACCGAGCCCACAAACCGGTGGCGATGGCAGCACAGGCTTTATATTGCTGATAGAATTTTCAGATTATGTTCTTGGTGATGACACTGGCCTCTGATGGTCCAAGATGACGTCTTCTGGCGACGATGAGTGTTGGCGATGAGGAAGCAACGGTGATCAGGCAGGCGGTTGAAATAGGCCTCTTCCAAGAAACTTCGAGGCGGCGGTCGAAATTGATGCACAGGAGGCAGACGGCGGAGCGTCTAAAAGAAGTTTCACAGCGAGGCAAACACCTGCATTGTGAAAAGTAGCGGATTAGTAGCCTGCGCTGATGCACAGCTACCGACCCCAGAGACCGGTCGCGGTTGCAGCAGGGGGTTTATATTGCTGATAGAATTTTCTGATTATGTTCTTGGTGATGACACTGGCCTCTGATGGTCCAAGATAACGTCCTCTGGCGGCGATGAGTGTAGGCGATGGGGAAGCAACGGTGATGAGGCAGGCGGTTGAAAAAAGCCTCTTCCAAGGAACTTCGGGGCGGCGGTCGATACTGATGTACAGGAGGCAGACGGCAGAGCGTCGAAAAGAAGTTTTACAGCGAGGGCAAACACCTGCATTGTGAAAACTATCTCATTAGTAGCCTGCGCTGATGCACAGCTATCGAGCCCACAGACCGGTGGCGATGGCAGCACGGGCTTTATATTGGTGATAGAATTTTCAGATGATGTTCTTGGTGATGACACTTGCCTCTGATGGTCCAAGATGACGTTTTCTGGCGACGATTAGTGTAGGCGATGAGGAAACAATGGTGATGAGGCAGGCGGTTGAAAAAAACCTCTTCCAAGGAACCTCGGGGCGGCGGTCGATACTGATGTACAGGAGGCAGACGGCAGAGCGTCGAAAAGAAGTTTCACAGCGAGGGCAAACACCTGCATTGTGAAAACTCTGATTAGTAGCCTGCGCTGATGCACAGCTACCGACCCCAGAGACCGGTCGCGGTGGCAGCACGGGGTTTATATTGCTGATAGAATTTTCTGATTATGTTCTTGGTGATGACACTGGCCTCTGATGGTCCAAGATAACGTCCTCTGGCGACGATTAGTGTAGGCGATGGGGAAGCAACGGTGATGAGGCAGGCGGTTGAAAAAAGCCTCTTCCAAGGAACATCGGGGCGGCGGTCGATACTGATGTACAGGAGGCAGACGGCTGAGCGTCGAAAAGAAGTTTCACAGCGAGTGCAAACACCTGCATTGTGAAAACTATCTGATTAGTAGCCTGCGCTGATGCACAGCTACCGAGCCCACAAACCGGTGGCGATGGCAGCACAGGCTTTATATTGCTGATAGAATTTTCAGATTATGTTCTTGGTGATGACACTGGCCTCTGATGGTCCAAGATGACGTCTTCTGGCGACGATGAGTGTTGGCGATGAGGAAGCAACGGTGATCAGGCAGGCGGTTGAAAAAGGCCTCTTCCAAGAAACTTCGAGGCGGCGGTCGAAATTGATGCACAGGAGGCAGACGGCGGAGCGTCTAAAAGAAGTTTCACAGCGAGGCAAACACCTGCATTGTGAAAAGTAGCGGATTAGTAGCCTGCGCTGATGCACAGCTACCGACCCCAGAGACCGGTCGCGGTTGCAGCAGGGGGTTTATATTGCTGATTGAATTTTCTGATTATGTTCTTGGTGATGACACTGGCCTCTGATGGTCCAAGATAACGTCCTCTGGCGACGATGAGTGTAGGCGATGGGGAAGCAACGGTGATGAGGCAGGCGGTTGAAAAAAGCCTCTTCCAAGGAACTTCGGGGCGGCGGTCGATACTGATGTACAGGAGGCAGACGGCAGAGCGTCGAAAAGAAGTTTTACAGCGAGGGCAAACACCTGCATTGTGAAAACTATCTCATTAGTAGCCTGCGCTGATGCACAGCTATCGAGCCCACAGACCGGCGGCGATGGCAGCACGGGCTTTATATTGCTGATAGAATTTTCAGATGATGTTCTTGGTGATGACACTTGCCTCTGATGGTCCAAGATGACGTTTTCTGGCGACGATGAGTGTAGGCGATGAGGAAACAATGGTGATGAGGCAGGCGGTTGAAAAAACCTCTTCCAAGGAACCTCGGGGCGGCGGTCGATACTGATGTACAGGAGGCAGACGGCAGAGCGTCGAAAAGAAGTTTCACAGCGAGGGCAAACACCTGCATTGTGAAAACTCTGATTAGTAGCCTGCGCTGATGCACAGCTACCGACCCCAGAGACCGGTCGCGGTGGCAGCACGGGGTTTATATTGCTGATAGAATTTTCTGATTATGTTCTTGGTGATGACACTGGCCTCTGATGGTCCAAGATAACGTCCTCTGGCGACGATTAGTGTAGGCGATGGGGAAGCAACGGTGATGAGGCAGGCGGTTGAAAAAAGCCTCTTCCAAGGAACATCGGGGCGGCGGTCGATATAGATGTACAGGAGGCAGACGGCAGAGCGTCGAAAAGAAGTTTCACAGCGAGGGCAAACACCTGCATTGTGAAAACTATCTCATTAGTAGCCTGCGCTGATGCACAGCTACCGAGCCGACAGAACGGTGGTGATGGCAGCACGGGCTTTATATTGCTGATAGAATTTTCAGATGATGTTCTTGGGGATGACACTGGCCTCTGATGGTCCAAGATGACGTCCTCTGGCGACGATGAGTGTAGGTGATGAGGAAGCAACGGTGATGAGACAGGCGGTTGAAAAAAGCCTCTACCATGGAACTTCGGGGCGGCGGTCGATACTGATGCACAGGAGGCAGGCGGCAGAGCATCGAAAAGAAGTTTCACAGCGAGGGCAAACACCTGCATTGTGAAAACTATCTGATTAGTAGCCTGCGCTGATGGACAGCTATCGAGCCCACAGACCGGTGGCGATGGCAGCACGGGCTTTATATTGCTGATAGAATTTTCAGATGATGTTCTTGGTGATGACACTGGCCTCTGATGGTCCAATATGACGTCTTCTGGCGACGATGAGTGTTGGCGATGAGGAAGCAACGGTGATCAGGCAGGCGGTTGAAAAAGGCCTCTTCCAAGAAACGTCGAGGCGGCGGTCGAAATTGATGCACAGGAGGCAGACGGCGGAGCGTCTAAAAGAAGTTTCTCAGCGAGGCAAACACCTGCATTGTGAAAAGTAACGGATTAGTAGCCTGCGCTGATGCACAGCTACCGACCCCAGAGACCGGTCGCGGTTGCAGCAGGGGGTTTATATTGCTGATAGAATTTTCTGATTTTGTTCTTGGTGATGACACTGGCCTCTGATGGTCCAAGATAACGTCCTCTGGCGACGATGAGTGTAGGCGATGGGGAAGCAACGGTGATGAGGCAGGCGGTTGAAAAAAGCCTCTTCCAAGGAACTTCGGGGCGGCGGTCGATACTGATGTACAGGAGGCAGACGGCAGAGCGTCGAAAAGAAGTTTCACAGCGAGGGCAAACACCTGCATTGTTAAAACTATCTCATTAGTAGCCTGCGCTGATGCACAGCTATCGAGCCCACAGACCGGTGGCGATGGCAGCACGGGCTTTATATTGCTGATAGAATTTTCAGATGATGTTCTTGGTGATGGCACTTGCCTCTGATGGTCCAAGATGACGTTTTCTGGCGACGATGAGTGTAGGCGATGAGGAAACAATGGTGATGAGGCAGGCGGTTGAAAAAAACCTCTTCCAAGGAACCTCGGGGCGGCGGTCGATACTGATGTACAGGAGGCAGACGGCAGAGCGTCGAAAAGAAGTTTCACAGCGAGGGCAAACACCTGCATTGTGAAAACTCTGATTAGTAGCCTGCGCTGATGCACAGCTACCGAGCCCACAGACCGGTCGCGGTGGCAGCAAGGGCTTTATATTGCTGATAGAATTTTCTGATTATGTTCTTGGTGATGACACTGGCCCCTGATGGTCCAAGATAACGTCCTCTGGCGACGATGAGTGTAGGCGATGGGGAAGCAACGGTGATGAGGCAGGCGGTTGAAAAAAGCCTCTTCCAAGGAACTTCGGGGCGGCGGTAGATACTGATGACCAGGAGGCAGACGGCAGAGCGTCGAAAAGTTTCACAGGGAGGGCAAACACCTGCATTGTGAAAACTATCTGATTAGTAGCCTGCGCTGATGCACAGCTACTGAGCCCACAGACCGGTGGCGATTGCAGCACGGGCTTTGTATCTGATAGAATTTTCAGATGATGTTCTTTTTGATGACACTTGCCTCTGATGGTCCAAGATGACGTCCTCTGGCGACGATGAGTGTAGGCGATGAGGAAACAATGGTGATGAGGCAGGCGGTTGAAAAAAACCTCTTCCAAGGAACCTCGGGGCGGCGGTCGATACTGATGTACAGGAGGCAGACGGCAGAGCGTCGAAAAGAAGTTTCACAGCGAGGGCAAACACCTGCATTGTGAAAACTCTCTGATTAGTAGCCTGCGCTGATGCACAGCTACCGAGCCCACAGACCGGTCGCGGTGGCAGCAAGGGATTTATATTGCTGATAGAATTTTCTGATTATGTTCTTGGTGATGACACTGGCCTCTGATGGTCCAAGATAACGTCCTCTGGCGACGATGAGTGTAGGCGATGGGGAAGCAACGGTGATGAGGCAGGCGGTTGAAAAAAGCCTCTTCCAAGGAACTTCGGGGCGGCGGTCGATACTGATGTACAGGATGCAGACGGCAGAGCGTCGAAAAGAAGTTTCACAGCGAGGGCAAACACCTGCATTGTGAAAACTATCTCATTAGTAGCCTGCGCTGATGCACAGCTACCGAGCCGACAGACCGGTGGTGATGGCAGCACGGGCTTTATATTGCTGATAGAATTTTCAGATAATGTTCTTGGTGATGACACTGGCCTCTGATGGTCCAAGATAACGTCCACTGGCAATGATTAGTGTAGGCGATGAGGAAACAACGGTGATGAGGCAGGCGGTTGAAAGAACCCTTCGAAGGAACTTCGGGGCGGCGGTCGATACTGATGTACAGGATGCAGACGGCAGAGCGTCGAAAAGAAGTTTCACAGCGAGGGCAAACACCTGCATTGTGAAAACTATCTCATTAGTAGCCTGCGCTGATGCACAGCTACCGAGCCGACAGAACGGTGGTGATGGCAGGACGGGCTTTATATTGCTGATAGAATTTTCAGACGATGTTCTTGGGGATGACACTGACCTCTGATGGTCCAAGATGACGTCCTCTGGCGACGATGAGTGTAGGTGATGAGGAAGCAACGGTGATGAGACAGGCGGTTGAAAAAGCCTCTACCATTGAACTTCGGGACGGCGGTCGATACTGATGTACAGGAGGCAGGCGGCAGAGCGTCGAAAAGAAGTTTCACAGCGAGGGCAAACACCTGCATTGTGAAAACTATCTGATTAGTAGCCTGCGCTGATGCACAGCTACCGAGCACACAGACCGGTGGCGATGGCAGCACGGGCTTTATATTGCTGATAGAATTTTCAGATAATGTTCTTGGTGATGACACTAGCCTCTGATGGTCCAAGATGACGTCCTCCGCAGCCGATGAGTGTAGGCGTCGAGGAAACAATGGTGATGAGGCAGGCGGTTGAAAAAACCTCTTCCAAGGAACCTCGGGGCGGCGGTCGATACTGATGTACAGGAGGCAGACGGCAGAGCGTCGAAAAGAAGTTTCACAGCGAGGGAAACACCTGCATTGTGAAAACTATCTGATTAGTAGCCTGCGCCGATGCACAGCTACCGAGCCACAGACCGGTGGCGATGGCAGAACGGGCTTTATATCGCTGATAGAATTTTCTGATTATGTTCTTGGTGATGACACTGGCCTCTGATGGTCCAAGATAACGTCCTCTGGCGACGATGAGTGTAGGCGAAGGGGCAGCAACGGTGATGAGGCAGGCTGTTGAAAAATGCCTCTTCCAAGGAACCTCGGGGCGGCGGTCGATACTGATGTACAGGAGGCAGACGGCAGAGCGTCGAAAAGAAGTTTTACAGCGAGTGCAAACACCTGCATTGTGAAAACTATCTGATTAGTAGCCTGCGCTGATGCACAGCTACCGAGCCCACAAACCGGTGGCGATGGCAGCACAGGCTTTATATTGCTGATAGAATTTTCAGATTATGTTCTTGGTGATGACACTGGCCTCTGATGGTCCAAGATGACGTCTTCTGGCGACGATGAGTGTTGGCGATGAGGAAGCAACGGTGATCAGGCAGGCGGTTGAAATAGGCCTCTTCCAAGAAACTTCGAGGCGGCGGTCGAAATTGATGCACAGGAGGCAGACGGCGGAGCGTCTAAAAGAAGTTTCACAGCGAGGCAAACACCTGCATTGTGAAAAGTAGCGGATTAGTAGCCTGCGCTGATGCACAGCTACCGACCCCAGAGACCGGTCGCGGTTGCAGCAGGGGGTTTATATTGCTGATAGAATTTTCTGATTATGTTCTTGGTGATGACACTGGCCTCTGATGGTCCAAGATAACGTCCTCTGGCGGCGATGAGTGTAGGCGATGGGGAAGCAACGGTGATGAGGCAGGCGGTTGAAAAAAGCCTCTTCCAAGGAACTTCGGGGCGGCGGTCGATACTGATGTACAGGAGGCAGACGGCAGAGCGTCGAAAAGAAGTTTTACAGCGAGGGCAAACACCTGCATTGTGAAAACTATCTCATTAGTAGCCTGCGCTGATGCACAGCTATCGAGCCCACAGACCGGTGGCGATGGCAGCACGGGCTTTATATTGCTGATAGAATTTTCAGATGATGTTCTTGGTGATGACACTTGCCTCTGATGGTCCAAGATGACGTTTTCTGGCGACGATTAGTGTAGGCGATGAGGAAACAATGGTGATGAGGCAGGCGGTTGAAAAAAACCTCTTCCAAGGAACCTCGGGGCGGCGGTCGATACTGATGTACAGGAGGCAGACGGCAGAGCGTCGAAAAGAAGTTTCACAGCGAGGGCAAACACCTGCATTGTGAAAACTCTGATTAGTAGCCTGCGCTGATGCACAGCTACCGACCCCAGAGACCGGTCGCGGTGGCAGCACGGGGTTTATATTGCTGATAGAATTTTCTGATTATGTTCTTGGTGATGACACTGGCCTCTGATGGTCCAAGATAACGTCCTCTGGCGACGATTAGTGTAGGCGATGGGGAAGCAACGGTGATGAGGCAGGCGGTTGAAAAAAGCCTCTTCCAAGGAACATCGGGGCGGCGGTCGATACTGATGTACAGGAGGCAGACGGCTGAGCGTCGAAAAGAAGTTTCACAGCGAGTGCAAACACCTGCATTGTGAAAACTATCTGATTAGTAGCCTGCGCTGATGCACAGCTACCGAGCCCACAAACCGGTGGCGATGGCAGCACAGGCTTTATATTGCTGATAGAATTTTCAGATTATGTTCTTGGTGATGACACTGGCCTCTGATGGTCCAAGATGACGTCTTCTGGCGACGATGAGTGTTGGCGATGAGGAAGCAACGGTGATCAGGCAGGCGGTTGAAAAAGGCCTCTTCCAAGAAACTTCGAGGCGGCGGTCGAAATTGATGCACAGGAGGCAGACGGCGGAGCGTCTAAAAGAAGTTTCACAGCGAGGCAAACACCTGCATTGTGAAAAGTAGCGGATTAGTAGCCTGCGCTGATGCACAGCTACCGACCCCAGAGACCGGTCGCGGTTGCAGCAGGGGGTTTATATTGCTGATTGAATTTTCTGATTATGTTCTTGGTGATGACACTGGCCTCTGATGGTCCAAGATAACGTCCTCTGGCGACGATGAGTGTAGGCGATGGGGAAGCAACGGTGATGAGGCAGGCGGTTGAAAAAAGCCTCTTCCAAGGAACTTCGGGGCGGCGGTCGATACTGATGTACAGGAGGCAGACGGCAGAGCGTCGAAAAGAAGTTTTACAGCGAGGGCAAACACCTGCATTGTGAAAACTATCTCATTAGTAGCCTGCGCTGATGCACAGCTATCGAGCCCACAGACCGGCGGCGATGGCAGCACGGGCTTTATATTGCTGATAGAATTTTCAGATGATGTTCTTGGTGATGACACTTGCCTCTGATGGTCCAAGATGACGTTTTCTGGCGACGATGAGTGTAGGCGATGAGGAAACAATGGTGATGAGGCAGGCGGTTGAAAAAACCTCTTCCAAGGAACCTCGGGGCGGCGGTCGATACTGATGTACAGGAGGCAGACGGCAGAGCGTCGAAAAGAAGTTTCACAGCGAGGGCAAACACCTGCATTGTGAAAACTCTGATTAGTAGCCTGCGCTGATGCACAGCTACCGACCCCAGAGACCGGTCGCGGTGGCAGCACGGGGTTTATATTGCTGATAGAATTTTCTGATTATGTTCTTGGTGATGACACTGGCCTCTGATGGTCCAAGATAACGTCCTCTGGCGACGATTAGTGTAGGCGATGGGGAAGCAACGGTGATGAGGCAGGCGGTTGAAAAAAGCCTCTTCCAAGGAACATCGGGGCGGCGGTCGATATAGATGTACAGGAGGCAGACGGCAGAGCGTCGAAAAGAAGTTTCACAGCGAGGGCAAACACCTGCATTGTGAAAACTATCTCATTAGTAGCCTGCGCTGATGCACAGCTACCGAGCCGACAGAACGGTGGTGATGGCAGCACGGGCTTTATATTGCTGATAGAATTTTCAGATGATGTTCTTGGGGATGACACTGGCCTCTGATGGTCCAAGATGACGTCCTCTGGCGACGATGAGTGTAGGTGATGAGGAAGCAACGGTGATGAGACAGGCGGTTGAAAAAAGCCTCTACCATGGAACTTCGGGGCGGCGGTCGATACTGATGCACAGGAGGCAGGCGGCAGAGCATCGAAAAGAAGTTTCACAGCGAGGGCAAACACCTGCATTGTGAAAACTATCTGATTAGTAGCCTGCGCTGATGGACAGCTATCGAGCCCACAGACCGGTGGCGATGGCAGCACGGGCTTTATATTGCTGATAGAATTTTCAGATGATGTTCTTGGTGATGACACTGGCCTCTGATGGTCCAATATGACGTCTTCTGGCGACGATGAGTGTTGGCGATGAGGAAGCAACGGTGATCAGGCAGGCGGTTGAAAAAGGCCTCTTCCAAGAAACGTCGAGGCGGCGGTCGAAATTGATGCACAGGAGGCAGACGGCGGAGCGTCTAAAAGAAGTTTCTCAGCGAGGCAAACACCTGCATTGTGAAAAGTAACGGATTAGTAGCCTGCGCTGATGCACAGCTACCGACCCCAGAGACCGGTCGCGGTTGCAGCAGGGGGTTTATATTGCTGATAGAATTTTCTGATTTTGTTCTTGGTGATGACACTGGCCTCTGATGGTCCAAGATAACGTCCTCTGGCGACGATGAGTGTAGGCGATGGGGAAGCAACGGTGATGAGGCAGGCGGTTGAAAAAAGCCTCTTCCAAGGAACTTCGGGGCGGCGGTCGATACTGATGTACAGGAGGCAGACGGCAGAGCGTCGAAAAGAAGTTTCACAGCGAGGGCAAACACCTGCATTGTTAAAACTATCTCATTAGTAGCCTGCGCTGATGCACAGCTATCGAGCCCACAGACCGGTGGCGATGGCAGCACGGGCTTTATATTGCTGATAGAATTTTCAGATGATGTTCTTGGTGATGGCACTTGCCTCTGATGGTCCAAGATGACGTTTTCTGGCGACGATGAGTGTAGGCGATGAGGAAACAATGGTGATGAGGCAGGCGGTTGAAAAAAACCTCTTCCAAGGAACCTCGGGGCGGCGGTCGATACTGATGTACAGGAGGCAGACGGCAGAGCGTCGAAAAGAAGTTTCACAGCGAGGGCAAACACCTGCATTGTGAAAACTCTGATTAGTAGCCTGCGCTGATGCACAGCTACCGAGCCCACAGACCGGTCGCGGTGGCAGCAAGGGCTTTATATTGCTGATAGAATTTTCTGATTATGTTCTTGGTGATGACACTGGCCCCTGATGGTCCAAGATAACGTCCTCTGGCGACGATGAGTGTAGGCGATGGGGAAGCAACGGTGATGAGGCAGGCGGTTGAAAAAAGCCTCTTCCAAGGAACTTCGGGGCGGCGGTAGATACTGATGACCAGGAGGCAGACGGCAGAGCGTCGAAAAGTTTCACAGGGAGGGCAAACACCTGCATTGTGAAAACTATCTGATTAGTAGCCTGCGCTGATGCACAGCTACTGAGCCCACAGACCGGTGGCGATTGCAGCACGGGCTTTGTATCTGATAGAATTTTCAGATGATGTTCTTTTTGATGACACTTGCCTCTGATGGTCCAAGATGACGTCCTCTGGCGACGATGAGTGTAGGCGATGAGGAAACAATGGTGATGAGGCAGGCGGTTGAAAAAAACCTCTTCCAAGGAACCTCGGGGCGGCGGTCGATACTGATGTACAGGAGGCAGACGGCAGAGCGTCGAAAAGAAGTTTCACAGCGAGGGCAAACACCTGCATTGTGAAAACTCTCTGATTAGTAGCCTGCGCTGATGCACAGCTACCGAGCCCACAGACCGGTCGCGGTGGCAGCAAGGGATTTATATTGCTGATAGAATTTTCTGATTATGTTCTTGGTGATGACACTGGCCTCTGATGGTCCAAGATAACGTCCTCTGGCGACGATGAGTGTAGGCGATGGGGAAGCAACGGTGATGAGGCAGGCGGTTGAAAAAAGCCTCTTCCAAGGAACTTCGGGGCGGCGGTCGATACTGATGTACAGGATGCAGACGGCAGAGCGTCGAAAAGAAGTTTCACAGCGAGGGCAAACACCTGCATTGTGAAAACTATCTCATTAGTAGCCTGCGCTGATGCACAGCTACCGAGCCGACAGACCGGTGGTGATGGCAGCACGGGCTTTATATTGCTGATAGAATTTTCAGATAATGTTCTTGGTGATGACACTGGCCTCTGATGGTCCAAGATAACGTCCACTGGCAATGATTAGTGTAGGCGATGAGGAAACAACGGTGATGAGGCAGGCGGTTGAAAGAACCCTTCGAAGGAACTTCGGGGCGGCGGTCGATACTGATGTACAGGATGCAGACGGCAGAGCGTCGAAAAGAAGTTTCACAGCGAGGGCAAACACCTGCATTGTGAAAACTATCTCATTAGTAGCCTGCGCTGATGCACAGCTACCGAGCCGACAGAACGGTGGTGATGGCAGGACGGGCTTTATATTGCTGATAGAATTTTCAGACGATGTTCTTGGGGATGACACTGACCTCTGATGGTCCAAGATGACGTCCTCTGGCGACGATGAGTGTAGGTGATGAGGAAGCAACGGTGATGAGACAGGCGGTTGAAAAAGCCTCTACCATTGAACTTCGGGACGGCGGTCGATACTGATGTACAGGAGGCAGGCGGCAGAGCGTCGAAAAGAAGTTTCACAGCGAGGGCAAACACCTGCATTGTGAAAACTATCTGATTAGTAGCCTGCGCTGATGCACAGCTACCGAGCACACAGACCGGTGGCGATGGCAGCACGGGCTTTATATTGCTGATAGAATTTTCAGATAATGTTCTTGGTGATGACACTAGCCTCTGATGGTCCAAGATGACGTCCTCCGCAGCCGATGAGTGTAGGCGTCGAGGAAACAATGGTGATGAGGCAGGCGGTTGAAAAAACCTCTTCCAAGGAACCTCGGGGCGGCGGTCGATACTGATGTACAGGAGGCAGACGGCAGAGCGTCGAAAAGAAGTTTCACAGTGAGGGCAAACACCTGCATTGTGAAAACTATCTCATTAGTAGCCTGCGCTGATGCACAGCTACCGAGCCGACAGACCGGTGGTGATGGCAGCACGGGCTTTATATTGCTGATAGAATTTTCAGATGATGTTTTTGGGGATGACACTGGCCTCTGATGGTCCAAGATGACGTCCTCTGGCGACGATGAGTGTAGACGATGAGGAAGCAACGGTGATGAGGCAGGCGGTTGAAAAAAGCCTCTTCCAAGGAACTTCGGGGCGGCGGTAGATACTGATGACCAGGAGGCAGACGGCAGAGCGTCGAAAAGTTTCACAGGGAGAGCAAACACCTGCATTGTGAAAACTATCTGATTAGTAGCCTGCGCTGATGCACAGCTACCGAGCCCACAGACTGGTGGCGGTGGCAGCACGGGCTTTATATTGCTGATAGATTTTTCTGATGATGTTCTTGGGGATGACACTAGCCTCTAATGGTTCAAGATGACGTCCTCTGGCGACAATGAGTGTAGGCGATGGCGAAGCAACGGTGGTGAGGCAGGCGGTTGAAAAAGGCCTCTTCCAAGGATCTTCGGGGCGGTGGTCGAAATCGATGAACAGGAATCAGACGGCAGAGCGTCGAAAAGAAGTTTTACAGCGAGGGCAAACACCTGCATTGTGAAAAGTAGCTGATGCACAGATATCGAGCCCACAGACCAGTGGCGATGACAGCAGGGGCTTTATGTGTCTGATAGAATGTTCAGATGATGTTCCTGGTGATGACACTAGTCTCTGATGGTCCATGATGACGTCCTCTGGCGACGATGAGCGTAGACGACGAGGAAGCAACGGTGATGAGGCAGGCGGTTGAAAAAAGCCTCTTCCAAGGAACTTCGGGGCGGCAGTCGATACTCATGTACAAAACGTATGGTGGAGCTGCCATAAAAAAAACATAAACCAAAAAGCTCCTGCCTGCGCCACTACGAGGCAGACGGCAGAGCGTCGAAAAGAAGTTTCACAGCGAGGGCAAACACCTGCATTGTGAAAAGTGTCTGATTAGCAGCGTTCGCTTATGCTCAGCTACCGAGCCCACAGGCCGGTGGCGATGAGAGCAGGGGCTTTATAAGGCTGATAGAATTTTCAGATGATGTTCCTGTTGATGACACTGGTCTCTGATGGTCCAAGATGACGTCCTCTGGCAACCTTGAGTGTATGCGATGGGGAAGCAACGGTGATGATGCAGGCGGTTGAAAAAGGCCTCTTCCAAGCATCTTTGGGGAGGCTGTCGAAATTGATGTAGAGGATGCATACGGCAGAGCGTCTAAAAGAAGTTTCGCATCGAGGAAAAACACCTGCATTGTGGAAAGTAGCAGAAGTAAAGGAGGAAGGCCATGTTGACATGATTTTCTTAGATTTCGAAAATGCATTTCACCGCGTGTGTCACCAAAAGTTGCTTCTAAAATTAAAACCGATATTAAAAAATGACTCACTGCTACAATGGATAGAGGCATATCTTTCATCAAGGAAACGAAGCGTGTTCATTGATGGAATGTGTCCAAGGCCGGCACTTGTTCGTGCCGTCATCCCACAGGGATCTGTTCTCGGCCCGTTATTTTTCTTATCTTTATTAACGACATAGTAACGAATATACTGGTGAAAATCAAGTTGTTTGCAGACGACTGCATCCTTTATAATGAAATTAACAGCCCAAGAGACCAGGCCGTACTAAATTCTTCACTTACCGCTATCGAAACATGGTGCTTGACATGGCAAATGAAGATAAATACAACAAAAACAGTAGCAATGACAGTCACCAGACAACGGCAACCATTACCCTTTAAATACTGCATCAATGGACAGGTTCTCTCTTCTATACTAAGTTACAAATACTTATGTGTAATTCTAACATCCGACCGCAGATAAAATGAACACGTAACCTACATCACAAAAAAGTCCATGCAGAAACTGGGATATCTGAGCAGATGTTTGCAACAGTCGACACAAGAAATAAAACTTCTAGCGTATAAATCCTACGTTAGACCAATCCTTGAATATAGCTGTATTGTATGGGATCCATGGACCCAGCAAAATATCAATACGTTGGAGAGGATACAAAGAAAATCGGTAAGATTTATTTTCTGTTCCTATAGCTGGCGCACTTCACCAAGCATACTTGTTAAACAGGCTGGCTTGGACCCACTACGAATCAGACGCTATCGGGAAAGGTTGAAGATCATGTATTTACTGTACCATGAGAAACTAGGATTAGAAAAGAATAAGTGCATTGAACCAGTCACTAGACGCTCAACGCGATCGCATCACTCAAAAAAGTTAAAGGAATATTCTAATAAAACCGATGGTTTCAAAAATTCATATTTCCCGCGAACGGTCCGAGATTGGATCTTGCTGTCTCCAAACACAGCGGAAAGTCGATCGGCCGAGTCATTCTGCAGAGCGCTAAAGAAGATAGGTATGTAAATCTTTTATTGGAAACAGATGAAGTATAACCTGTTTTACTTATTTGTTGTGATTTTCCCTACCACCGCGATGGTCTACAATTAGAATTCATGTGCCTACATTTTTTTTATTTTTTATGCGAAAACTGTGCTAAAATGGTTCTGCAGTGCTTTTTATGCTGTGTTATGTTTGTTTCTATCTTATTTCCCACTCCTTGCTAAGGCCTCAAATAAGGCTGGCAGTATCTTCGAAATAATAAATTAGTAGCCTGCGATGATGCACAGCTACCGAGCCCACTGACAGGCGGCGATGACAGCACGGGCTTTATATGGATGATAGAATTTTCAGATGATATTCTTGGTGAAGACACTGGCATCTGATGGTCCAAGATGACGTCCTCTGGCGACGATGAGTGCATGCGATGGTGAAGGAACGGTGATCAGGCAGGCGGTTCAAAAAGGCCTCTTCCAAGGAACTTCGGGGTGGCGGTCGAAATCGATGCACAGGAAGCAGACGGCAGAGCATCGAAAAGAAGTTTCACAGCGAGGGCAAACATCTGCGTTGTGAAAACTATCTGATTTGTAGCCTGCGCTGATGCACAGCCACCGATCCGACATACCGGTGGCGATGGCAGCACGGGCTTTATGTTGCTGATAGAATTTTCAGATGATGTTCTTGGGAATGACACTGGCCTCTGATGGCCCAAGATGACGTCTTCTGGCGACGATGAGTGTAGGCGATGAGGAAGCAACGGTGATGAGGCAGGCGGTTGAAAAAAGCCTCTACCAAGGAACTTCGGGGCGGCGGTCGGTACTGATGTACAGACAGGAGGCAGACGGCAGAGCGTCGAAAGAAGTTTTACAGCGAGGCAAACACCTGCATTGTGAAAACTATCTGATTAGTAGCCTGCGCCGATGCACAGCTACCGAGCCACAGACCGGTGGCGATGGCAGCACGGGCTTTATATCGCTGATAGAATTTTCTGATTATGTTCTTGGTGATGACACTGGCCTCTGATGGTCCAAGATAACGTCCTCTGGCGACGATGAGTGTAGGCGAAGGGGCAGCAACGGTGATGAGGCAGGCTGTTGAAAAATGCCTCTTCCAAGGAACCTCGGGGCGGCGGTTGATACTGATGTACAGGAGGCAGACGGCAGAGCGTCGAAAAGAAGTTTTACAGCGAGTGCAAACACCTGCATTGTGAAAACTATCTGATTAGTAGCCTGCGCTGATGCACAGCTACCGAGCCCACAAACCGGTGGCGATGGCAGCACAGGCTTTATATTGCTGATAGAATTTTCAGATTATGTTCTTGGTGATGACACTGGCCTCTGATGGTCCAAGATGACGTCTTCTGGCGACGATGAGTGTTGGCGATGAGGAAGCAACGGTGATCAGGCAGGCGGTTGAAAAAGGCCTCTTCCAAGAAACTTCGAGGCGGCGGTCGAAATTGATGCACAGGAGGCAGACGGCGGAGCGTCTAAAAGAAGTTTCACAGCGAGGCAAACACCTGCATTGTGAAAAGTAGCGGATTAGTAGCCTGCGCTGATGCACAGCTACCGACCCCAGAGACCGGTCGCGGTTGCAGCAGGGGGTTTATATTGCTGATAGAATTTTCTGATTATGTTCTTGGTGATGACACTGGCCTCTGATGGTCCAAGATAACGTCCTCTGGCGACGATGAGTGTAGGCGATGGGGAAGCAACGGTGATGAGGCAGGCGGTTGAAAAAAGCCTCTTCCAAGGAACTTCGGGGCGGCGGTCGATACTGATGTACAGGAGGCAGACGGCAGAGCGTCGAAAAGAAGTTTTACAGCGAGGGCAAACACCTGCATTGTGAAAACTATCTCATTAGTAGCCTGCGCTGATGCACAGCTATCGAGCCCACAGACCGGTGGCGATGGCAGCACGGGCTTTATATTGCTGATAGAATTTTCAGATGATGTTCTTGGTGATGACACTTGCCTCTGATGGTCCAAGATGACGTTTTCTGGCGACGATTAGTGTAGGCGATGAGGAAACAATGGTGATGAGGCAGGCGGTTGAAAAAAACCTCTTCCAAGGAACCTCGGGGCGGCGGTCGATACTGATCTACAGGAGGCAGACGGCAGAGCGTCGAAAAGAAGTTTCACAGCGAGGGCAAACACCTGCATTGTGAAAACTCTGATTAGTAGCCTGCGCTGATGCACAGCTACCGACCCCAGAGACCGGTCGCGGTGGCAGCACGGGGTTTATATTGCTGGTAGAATTTTCTGATTATGTTCTTGGTGATGACACTGGCCTCTGATGGTCCAAGATAACGTCCTCTGGCGACGATTAGTGTAGGCGATGGGGAAGCAACGGTGATGAGGCAGGCGGTGGAAAAAAGCCTCTTCCAAGGAACATCGGGGCGGCGGTCGATACTGATGTACAGGAGGCAGACGGCAGAGCGTCGAAAAGAAGTTTCACAGCGAGTGCAAACACCTGCATTGTGAAAACTATCTGATTAGTAGCCTGCGCTGATGCACAGCTACCGAGCCCACAAACCGGTGGCGATGGCAGCACAGGCTTTATATTGCTGATAGAATTTTCAGATTATGTTCTTGGTGATGACACTGGCCTCTGATGGTCCAAGATGACGTCTTCTGGCGACGATGAGTGTTGGCGATGAGGAAGCAACGGTGATCAGGCAGGCGGTTGAAAAAGGCCTCTTCCAAGAAACTTCGAGGCGGCGGTCGAAATTGATGCACAGGAGGCAGACGGCGGAGCGTCTAAAAGAAGTTTCACAGCGAGGCAAACACCTGCATTGTGAAAAGTAGCGGATTAGTAGCCTGCGCTGATGCACAGCTACCGACCCCAGAGACCGGTCGCGGTTGCAGCAGGGGGTTTATATTGCTGATTGAATTTTCTGATTATGTTCTTGGTGATGACACTGGCCTCTGATGGTCCAAGATAACGTCCTCTGGCGACGATGAGTGTAGGCGATGGGGAAGCAACGGTGATGAGGCAGGCGGTTGAAAAAAGCCTCTTCCAAGGAACTTCGGGGCGGCGGTCGATACTGATGTACAGGAGGCAGACGGCAGAGCGTCGAAAAGAAGTTTTACAGCGAGGGCAAACACCTGCATTGTGAAAACTATCTCATTAGTAGCCTGCGCTGATGCACAGCTATCGAGCCCACAGACCGGTGGCGATGGCAGCACGGGCTTTATATTGCTGATAGAATTTTCAGATGATGTTCTTGGTGATGACACTTGCCTCTGATGGTCCAAGATGACGTTTTCTGGTGACGATGAGTGTAGGCGATGAGGAAACAATGGTGATGAGGCAGGCGGTTGAAAAAAACCTGTTCCAAGGAACCTCGGGGCGGCGGTCGATACTGATGTACAGGAGGCAGACGGCAGAGCGTCGAAAAGAAGTTTCACAGCGAGGGCAAACACCTGCATTGTGAAAACTCTCTGATTAGTAGCCTGCGCTGATGCACAGCTACCGACCCCAGAGACCGGTCGCGGTGGCAGCACGGGGTTTATATTGCTGATAGAATTTTCTGATTATGTTCTTGGTGATGACACTGGCCTCTGATGGTCCAAGATAACGTCCTCTGGCGACGATTAGTGTAGGCGATGGGGAAGCAACGGTGATGAGGCAGGCGGTTGAAAAAAGCCTCTTCCAAGGAACATCGGGGCGGCGGTCGATACAGATGTACAGGAGGCAGACGGCAGAGCGTCGAAAAGAAGTTTCACAGCGAGGGCAAACACCTGCATTGTGAAAACTATCTCATTAGTAGCCTGCGCTGATGCACAGCTACCGAGCCGACAGAACGGTGGTGATGGCAGCACGGGCTTTATATTGCTGATAGAATTTTCAGATGATGTTCTTGGGGATGACACTGGCCTCTGATGGTCCAAGATGACGTCCTCTGGCGACGATGAGTGTAGGTGATGAGGAAGCAACGGTGATGAGACAGGCGGTTGAAAAAAGCCTCTACCATGGAACTTCGGGGCGGCGGTCGATACTGATGCACAGGAGGCAGGCGGCAGAGCATCGAAAAGAAGTTTCACAGCGAGGGCAAACACCTGCATTGTGAAAACTATCTGATTAGTAGCCTGCGCTGATGGACAGCTATCGAGCCCACAGACCGGTGGCGATGGCAGCACGGGCTTTATATTGCTGATAGAATTTTCAGATGATGTTCTTGGTGATGACACTGGCCTCTGATGGTCCAATATGACGTCTTCTGGCGACGATGAGTGTTGGCGATGAGGAAGCAACGGTGATCAGGCAGGCGGTTGAAAAAGGCCTCTTCCAAGAAACGTCGAGGCGGCGGTCGAAATTGATGCACAGGAGGCAGACGGCGGAGCGTCTAAAAGAAGTTTCTCAGCGAGGCAAACACCTGCATTGTGAAAAGTAACGGATTAGTAGCCTGCGCTGATGCACAGCTACCGACCCCAGAGACCGGTCGCGGTTGCAGCAGGGGGTTTATATTGCTGATAGAATTTTCTGATTTTGTTCTTGGTGATGACACTGGCCTCTGATGGTCCAAGATAACGTCCTCTGGCGACGATGAGTGTAGGCGATGGGGAAGCAACGGTGATGAGGCAGGCGGTTGAAAAAAGCCTCTTCCAAGGAACTTCGGGGCGGCGGTCGATACTGATGTACAGGAGGCAGACGGCAGAGCGTCGAAAAGAAGTTTCACAGCGAGGGCAAACACCTGCATTGTTAAAACTATCTCATTAGTAGCCTGCGCTGATGCACAGCTATCGAGCCCACAGACCGGTGGCGATGGCAGCACGGGCTTTATATTGCTGATAGAATTTTCAGATGATGTTCTTGGTGATGGCACTTGCCTCTGATGGTCCAAGATGACGTTTTCTGGCGACGATGAGTGTAGGCGATGAGGAAACAATGGTGATGAGGCAGGCGGTTGAAAAAAACCTCTTCCAAGGAACCTCGGGGCGGCGGTCGATACTGATGTACAGGAGGCAGACGGCAGAGCGTCGAAAAGAAGTTTCACAGCGAGGGCAAACACCTGCATTGTGAAAACTCTGATTAGTAGCCTGCGCTGATGCACAGCTACCGAGCCCACAGACCGGTCGCGGTGGCAGCAAGGGCTTTATATTGCTGATAGAATTTTCTGATTATGTTCTTGGTGATGACACTGGCCCCTGATGGTCCAAGATAACGTCCTCTGGCGACGATGAGTGTAGGCGATGGGGAAGCAACGGTGATGAGGCAGGCGGTTGAAAAAAGCCTCTTCCAAGGAACTTCGGGGCGGCGGTAGATACTGATGACCAGGAGGCAGACGGCAGAGCGTCGAAAAGTTTCACAGGGAGGGCAAACACCTGCATTGTGAAAACTATCTGATTAGTAGCCTGCGCTGATGCACAGCTACTGAGCCCACAGACCGGTGGCGATTGCAGCACGGGCTTTGTATCTGATAGAATTTTCAGATGATGTTCTTTTTGATGACACTTGCCTCTGATGGTCCAAGATGACGTCCTCTGGCGACGATGAGTGTAGGCGATGAGGAAACAATGGTGATGAGGCAGGCGGTTGAAAAAAACCTCTTCCAAGGAACCTCGGGGCGGCGGTCGATACTGATGTACAGGAGGCAGACGGCAGAGCGTCGAAAAGAAGTTTCACAGCGAGGGCAAACACCTGCATTGTGAAAACTCTCTGATTAGTAGCCTGCGCTGATGCACAGCTACCGAGCCCACAGACCGGTCGCGGTGGCAGCAAGGGATTTATATTGCTGATAGAATTTTCTGATTATGTTCTTGGTGATGACACTGGCCTCTGATGGTCCAAGATAACGTCCTCTGGCGACGATGAGTGTAGGCGATGGGGAAGCAACGGTGATGAGGCAGGCGGTTGAAAAAAGCCTCTTCCAAGGAACTTCGGGGCGGCGGTCGATACTGATGTACAGGATGCAGACGGCAGAGCGTCGAAAAGAAGTTTCACAGCGAGGGCAAACACCTGCATTGTGAAAACTATCTCATTAGTAGCCTGCGCTGATGCACAGCTACCGAGCCGACAGACCGGTGGTGATGGCAGCACGGGCTTTATATTGCTGATAGAATTTTCAGATAATGTTCTTGGTGATGACACTGGCCTCTGATGGTCCAAGATAACGTCCACTGGCAATGATTAGTGTAGGCGATGAGGAAACAACGGTGATGAGGCAGGCGGTTGAAAGAACCCTTCGAAGGAACTTCGGGGCGGCGGTCGATACTGATGTACAGGATGCAGACGGCAGAGCGTCGAAAAGAAGTTTCACAGCGAGGGCAAACACCTGCATTGTGAAAACTATCTCATTAGTAGCCTGCGCTGATGCACAGCTACCGAGCCGACAGAACGGTGGTGATGGCAGGACGGGCTTTATATTGCTGATAGAATTTTCAGACGATGTTCTTGGGGATGACACTGACCTCTGATGGTCCAAGATGACGTCCTCTGGCGACGATGAGTGTAGGTGATGAGGAAGCAACGGTGATGAGACAGGCGGTTGAAAAAGCCTCTACCATTGAACTTCGGGACGGCGGTCGATACTGATGTACAGGAGGCAGGCGGCAGAGCGTCGAAAAGAAGTTTCACAGCGAGGGCAAACACCTGCATTGTGAAAACTATCTGATTAGTAGCCTGCGCTGATGCACAGCTACCGAGCACACAGACCGGTGGCGATGGCAGCACGGGCTTTATATTGCTGATAGAATTTTCAGATAATGTTCTTGGTGATGACACTAGCCTCTGATGGTCCAAGATGACGTCCTCCGCAGCCGATGAGTGTAGGCGTCGAGGAAACAATGGTGATGAGGCAGGCGGTTGAAAAAACCTCTTCCAAGGAACCTCGGGGCGGCGGTCGATACTGATGTACAGGAGGCAGACGGCAGAGCGTCGAAAAGAAGTTTCACAGTGAGGGCAAACACCTGCATTGTGAAAACTATCTCATTAGTAGCCTGCGCTGATGCACAGCTACCGAGCCGACAGACCGGTGGTGATGGCAGCACGGGCTTTATATTGCTGATAGAATTTTCAGATGATGTTTTTGGGGATGACACTGGCCTCTGATGGTCCAAGATGACGTCCTCTGGCGACGATGAGTGTAGACGATGAGGAAGCAACGGTGATGAGGCAGGCGGTTGAAAAAAGCCTCTTCCAAGGAACTTCGGGGCGGCGGTAGATACTGATGACCAGGAGGCAGACGGCAGAGCGTCGAAAAGTTTCACAGGGAGAGCAAACACCTGCATTGTGAAAACTATCTGATTAGTAGCCTGCGCTGATGCACAGCTACCGAGCCCACAGACTGGTGGCGGTGGCAGCACGGGCTTTATATTGCTGATAGATTTTTCTGATGATGTTCTTGGGGATGACACTAGCCTCTAATGGTTCAAGATGACGTCCTCTGGCGACAATGAGTGTAGGCGATGGCGAAGCAACGGTGGTGAGGCAGGCGGTTGAAAAAGGCCTCTTCCAAGGATCTTCGGGGCGGTGGTCGAAATCGATGAACAGGAATCAGACGGCAGAGCGTCGAAAAGAAGTTTTACAGCGAGGGCAAACACCTGCATTGTGAAAAGTAGCTGATGCACAGATATCGAGCCCACAGACCAGTGGCGATGACAGCAGGGGCTTTATGTGTCTGATAGAATGTTCAGATGATGTTCCTGGTGATGACACTAGTCTCTGATGGTCCATGATGACGTCCTCTGGCGACGATGAGCGTAGACGACGAGGAAGCAACGGTGATGAGGCAGGCGGTTGAAAAAAGCCTCTTCCAAGGAACTTCGGGGCGGCAGTCGATACTCATGTACAAAACGTATGGTGGAGCTGCCATAAAAAAAACATAAACCAAAAAGCTCCTGCCTGCGCCACTACGAGGCAGACGGCAGAGCGTCGAAAAGAAGTTTCACAGCGAGGGCAAACACCTGCATTGTGAAAAGTGTCTGATTAGCAGCGTTCGCTTATGCTCAGCTACCGAGCCCACATGCCGGTGGCGATGAGAGCAGGGGCTTTATAAGGCTGATAGAATTTTCAGATGATGTTCCTGTTGATGACACTGGTCTCTGATGGTCCAAGATGACGTCCTCTGGCAACCTTGAGTGTATGCGATGGGGAAGCAACGGTGATGATGCAGGCGGTTGAAAAAGGCCTCTTCCAAGCATCTTTGGGGAGGCTGTCGAAATTGATGTAGAGGATGCATACGGCAGAGCGTCTAAAAGAAGTTTCGCAGCGAGGAAAAACACCTGCATTGTGGAAAGTAGCAGAAGTAAAGGAGGAAGGCCATGTTGACATGATTTTCTTAGATTTCGAAAATGCATTTCACCGCGTGTGTCACCAAAAGTTGCTTCTAAAATTAAAACCGATATTAAAAAATGACTCACTGCTACAATGGATAGAGGCATATCTTTCATCAAGGAAACGAAGCGTGTTCATTGATGGAATGTGTCCAAGGCCGGCACTTGTTCGTGCCGTCATCCCACAGGGATCTGTTCTCGGCCCGTTATTTTTCTTATCTTTATTAACGACATAGTAACGAATATACTGGTGAAAATCAAGTTGTTTGCAGACGACTGCATCCTTTATAATGAAATTAACAGCCCAAGAGACCAGGCCGTACTAAATTCTTCACTTACCGCTATCGAAACATGGTGCTTGACATGGCAAATGAAGATAAATACAACAAAAACAGTAGCAATGACAGTCACCAGACAACGGCAACCATTACCCTTTAAATACTGCATCAATGGACAGGTTCTCTCTTCTATACTAAGTTACAAATACTTATGTGTAATTCTAACATCCGACCGCAGATAAAATGAACACGTAACCTACATCACAAAAAAGTCCATGCAGAAACTGGGATATCTGAGCAGATGTTTGCAACAGTCGACACAAGAAATAAAACTTCTAGCGTATAAATCCTACGTTAGACCAATCCTTGAATATAGCTGTATTGTATGGGATCCATGGACCCAGCAAAATATCAATACGTTGGAGAGGATACAAAGAAAATCGGTAAGATTTATTTTCTGTTCCTATAGCTGGCGCACTTCACCAAGCATACTTGTTAAACAGGCTGGCTTGGACCCACTACGAATCAGACGCTATCGGGAAAGGTTGAAGATCATGTATTTACTGTACCATGAGAAACTAGGATTAGAAAAGAATAAGTGCATTGAACCAGTCACTAGACGCTCAACGCGATCGCATCACTCAAAAAAGTTAAAGGAATATTCTAATAAAACCGATGGTTTCAAAAATTCATATTTCCCGCGAACGGTCCGAGATTGGATCTTGCTGTCTCCAAACACAGCGGAAAGTCGATCGGCCGAGTCATTCTGCAGAGCGCTAAAGAAGATAGGTATGTAAATCTTTTATTGGAAACAGATGAAGTATAACCTGTTTTACTTATTTGTTGTGATTTTCCCTACCACCGCGATGGTCTACAATTAGAATTCATGTGCCTACATTTTTTTTATTTTTTATGCGAAAACTGTGCTAAAATGGTTCTGCAGTGCTTTTTATGCTGTGTTATGTTTGTTTCTATCTTATTTCCCACTCCTTGCTAAGGCCTCAAATAAGGCTGGCAGTATCTTCGAAATAATAAATTAGTAGCCTGCGATGATGCACAGCTACCGAGCCCACTGACAGGCGGCGATGACAGCACGGGCTTTATATGGATGATAGAATTTTCAGATGATATTCTTGGTGAAGACACTGGCATCTGATGGTCCAAGATGACGTCCTCTGGCGACGATGAGTGCATGCGATGGTGAAGGAACGGTGATCAGGCAGGCGGTTCAAAAAGGCCTCTTCCAAGGAACTTCGGGGTGGCGGTCGAAATCGATGCACAGGAAGCAGACGGCAGAGCATCGAAAAGAAGTTTCACAGCGAGGGCAAACATCTGCGTTGTGAAAACTATCTGATTTGTAGCCTGCGCTGATGCACAGCCACCGATCCGACATACCGGTGGCGATGGCAGCACGGGCTTTATGTTGCTGATAGAATTTTCAGATGATGTTCTTGGGAATGACACTGGCCTCTGATGGCCCAAGATGACGTCTTCTGGCGACGATGAGTGTAGGCGATGAGGAAGCAACGGTGATGAGGCAGGCGGTTGAAAAAAGCCTCTACCAAGGAACTTCGGGGCGGCGGTCGGTACTGATGTACAGACAGGAGGCAGACGGCAGAGCGTCGAAAGAAGTTTTACAGCGAGGCAAACACCTGCATTGTGAAAACTATCTGATTAGTAGCCTGCGCCGATGCACAGCTACCGAGCCACAGACCGGTGGCGATGGCAGCACGGGCTTTATATCGCTGATAGAATTTTCTGATTATGTTCTTGGTGATGACACTGGCCTCTGATGGTCCAAGATAACGTCCTCTGGCGACGATGAGTGTAGGCGAAGGGGCAGCAACGGTGATGAGGCAGGCTGTTGAAAAATGCCTCTTCCAAGGAACCTCGGGGCGGCGGTTGATACTGATGTACAGGAGGCAGACGGCAGAGCGTCGAAAAGAAGTTTTACAGCGAGTGCAAACACCTGCATTGTGAAAACTATCTGATTAGTAGCCTGCGCTGATGCACAGCTACCGAGCCCACAAACCGGTGGCGATGGCAGCACAGGCTTTATATTGCTGATAGAATTTTCAGATTATGTTCTTGGTGATGACACTGGCCTCTGATGGTCCAAGATGACGTCTTCTGGCGACGATGAGTGTTGGCGATGAGGAAGCAACGGTGATCAGGCAGGCGGTTGAAAAAGGCCTCTTCCAAGAAACTTCGAGGCGGCGGTCGAAATTGATGCACAGGAGGCAGACGGCGGAGCGTCTAAAAGAAGTTTCACAGCGAGGCAAACACCTGCATTGTGAAAAGTAGCGGATTAGTAGCCTGCGCTGATGCACAGCTACCGACCCCAGAGACCGGTCGCGGTTGCAGCAGGGGGTTTATATTGCTGATAGAATTTTCTGATTATGTTCTTGGTGATGACACTGGCCTCTGATGGTCCAAGATAACGTCCTCTGGCGACGATGAGTGTAGGCGATGGGGAAGCAACGGTGATGAGGCAGGCGGTTGAAAAAAGCCTCTTCCAAGGAACTTCGGGGCGGCGGTCGATACTGATGTACAGGAGGCAGACGGCAGAGCGTCGAAAAGAAGTTTTACAGCGAGGGCAAACACCTGCATTGTGAAAACTATCTCATTAGTAGCCTGCGCTGATGCACAGCTATCGAGCCCACAGACCGGTGGCGATGGCAGCACGGGCTTTATATTGCTGATAGAATTTTCAGATGATGTTCTTGGTGATGACACTTGCCTCTGATGGTCCAAGATGACGTTTTCTGGCGACGATTAGTGTAGGCGATGAGGAAACAATGGTGATGAGGCAGGCGGTTGAAAAAAACCTCTTCCAAGGAACCTCGGGGCGGCGGTCGATACTGATCTACAGGAGGCAGACGGCAGAGCGTCGAAAAGAAGTTTCACAGCGAGGGCAAACACCTGCATTGTGAAAACTCTGATTAGTAGCCTGCGCTGATGCACAGCTACCGACCCCAGAGACCGGTCGCGGTGGCAGCACGGGGTTTATATTGCTGGTAGAATTTTCTGATTATGTTCTTGGTGATGACACTGGCCTCTGATGGTCCAAGATAACGTCCTCTGGCGACGATTAGTGTAGGCGATGGGGAAGCAACGGTGATGAGGCAGGCGGTGGAAAAAAGCCTCTTCCAAGGAACATCGGGGCGGCGGTCGATACTGATGTACAGGAGGCAGACGGCAGAGCGTCGAAAAGAAGTTTCACAGCGAGTGCAAACACCTGCATTGTGAAAACTATCTGATTAGTAGCCTGCGCTGATGCACAGCTACCGAGCCCACAAACCGGTGGCGATGGCAGCACAGGCTTTATATTGCTGATAGAATTTTCAGATTATGTTCTTGGTGATGACACTGGCCTCTGATGGTCCAAGATGACGTCTTCTGGCGACGATGAGTGTTGGCGATGAGGAAGCAACGGTGATCAGGCAGGCGGTTGAAAAAGGCCTCTTCCAAGAAACTTCGAGGCGGCGGTCGAAATTGATGCACAGGAGGCAGACGGCGGAGCGTCTAAAAGAAGTTTCACAGCGAGGCAAACACCTGCATTGTGAAAAGTAGCGGATTAGTAGCCTGCGCTGATGCACAGCTACCGACCCCAGAGACCGGTCGCGGTTGCAGCAGGGGGTTTATATTGCTGATTGAATTTTCTGATTATGTTCTTGGTGATGACACTGGCCTCTGATGGTCCAAGATAACGTCCTCTGGCGACGATGAGTGTAGGCGATGGGGAAGCAACGGTGATGAGGCAGGCGGTTGAAAAAAGCCTCTTCCAAGGAACTTCGGGGCGGCGGTCGATACTGATGTACAGGAGGCAGACGGCAGAGCGTCGAAAAGAAGTTTTACAGCGAGGGCAAACACCTGCATTGTGAAAACTATCTCATTAGTAGCCTGCGCTGATGCACAGCTATCGAGCCCACAGACCGGTGGCGATGGCAGCACGGGCTTTATATTGCTGATAGAATTTTCAGATGATGTTCTTGGTGATGACACTTGCCTCTGATGGTCCAAGATGACGTTTTCTGGTGACGATGAGTGTAGGCGATGAGGAAACAATGGTGATGAGGCAGGCGGTTGAAAAAAACCTGTTCCAAGGAACCTCGGGGCGGCGGTCGATACTGATGTACAGGAGGCAGACGGCAGAGCGTCGAAAAGAAGTTTCACAGCGAGGGCAAACACCTGCATTGTGAAAACTCTCTGATTAGTAGCCTGCGCTGATGCACAGCTACCGACCCCAGAGACCGGTCGCGGTGGCAGCACGGGGTTTATATTGCTGATAGAATTTTCTGATTATGTTCTTGGTGATGACACTGGCCTCTGATGGTCCAAGATAACGTCCTCTGGCGACGATTAGTGTAGGCGATGGGGAAGCAACGGTGATGAGGCAGGCGGTTGAAAAAAGCCTCTTCCAAGGAACATCGGGGCGGCGGTCGATACAGATGTACAGGAGGCAGACGGCAGAGCGTCGAAAAGAAGTTTCACAGCGAGGGCAAACACCTGCATTGTGAAAACTATCTCATTAGTAGCCTGCGCTGATGCACAGCTACCGAGCCGACAGAACGGTGGTGATGGCAGCACGGGCTTTATATTGCTGATAGAATTTTCAGATGATGTTCTTGGGGATGACACTGGCCTCTGATGGTCCAAGATGACGTCCTCTGGCGACGATGAGTGTAGGTGATGAGGAAGCAACGGTGATGAGACAGGCGGTTGAAAAAAGCCTCTACCATGGAACTTCGGGGCGGCGGTCGATACTGATGCACAGGAGGCAGGCGGCAGAGCATCGAAAAGAAGTTTCACAGCGAGGGCAAACACCTGCATTGTGAAAACTATCTGATTAGTAGCCTGCGCTGATGGACAGCTATCGAGCCCACAGACCGGTGGCGATGGCAGCACGGGCTTTATATTGCTGATAGAATTTTCAGATGATGTTCTTGGTGATGACACTGGCCTCTGATGGTCCAAGATGACGTCTTCTGGCGACGATGAGTGTTGGCGATGAGGAAGCAACGGTGATCAAGCAGGCGGTTGAAAAAGGCCTCTTCCAAGAAACGTCGAGGCGGCAGTCGAAATTGATGCACAGGAGGCAGACGGCGGAGCGTCTAAAAGAAGTTTCTCAGCGAGGCAAACACCTGCATTGTGAAAAGTAACGGATTAGTAGCCTGCGCTGATGCACAGCTACCGACCCCAGAGACCGGTCGCGGTTGCAGCAGGGGGTTTATATTGCTGATAGAATTTTCTGATTTTGTTCTTGGTGATGACACTGGCCTCTGATGGTCCAAGATAACGTCCTCTGGCGACGATGAGTGTAGGCGATGGGGAAGCAACGGTGATGAGGCAGGCGGTTGAAAAAAGCCTCTTCCAAGGAACTTCGGGGCGGCGGTCGATACTGATGTACAGGAGGCAGACGGCAGAGCGTCGAAAAGAAGTTTCACAGCGAGGGCAAACACCTGCATTGTTAAAACTATCTCATTAGTAGCCTGCGCTGATGCACAGCTATCGAGCCCACAGACCGGTGGCGATGGCAGCACGGGCTTTATATTGCTGATAGAATTTTCAGATGATGTTCTTGGTGATGACACTTGCCTCTGATGGTCCAAGATGACGTTTTCTGGCGACGATGAGTGTAGGCGATGAGGAAACAATGGTGATGAGGCAGGCGGTTGAAAAAAACCTCTTCCAAGGAACCTCGGGGTGGCGGTCGATACTGATGTACAGGAGGCAGACGGCAGAGCGTCGAAAAGAAGTTTCACAGCGAGGGCAAACACCTGCATTGTGAAAACTCTCTGATTAGTAGCCTGCGCTGATGCACAGCTACCGAGCCCACAGACCGGTCGCGGTGGCAGCAAGGGCTTTATATTGCTGATAGAATTTTCTGATTATGTTCTTGGTGATGACACTGGCCCCTGATGGTCCAAGATAACGTCCTCTGGCGACGATGAGTGTAGGCGATGGGGAAGCAACGGTGATGAGGCAGGCGGTTGAAAAAAGCCTCTTCCAAGGAACTTCGGGGCGGCGGTAGATACTGATGACCAGGAGGCAGACGGCAGAGCGTCGAAAAGTTTCACAGGGAGGGCAAACACCTGCATTGTGAAAACTATCTGATTAGTAGCCTGCGCTGATGCACAGCTACTGAGCCCACAGACCGGTGGCGATTGCAGCACGGGCTTTGTATCTGATAGAATTTTCAGATGATGTTCTTTTTGATGACACTTGCCTCTGATGGTCCAAGATGACGTCCTCTGGCGACGATGAGTGTAGGCGATGAGGAAACAATGGTGATGAGGCAGGCGGTTGAAAAAAACCTCTTCCAAGGAACCTCGGGGCGGCGGTCGATACTGATGTACAGGAGGCAGACGGCAGAGCGTCGAAAAGAAGTTTCACAGCGAGGGCAAACACCTGCATTGTGAAAACTCTCTGATTAGTAGCCTGCGCTGATGCACAGCTACCGAGCCCACAGACCGGTCGCGGTGGCAGCAAGGGATTTATATTGCTGATAGAATTTTCTGATTATGTTCTTGGTGATGACACTGGCCTCTGATGGTCCAAGATAACGTCCTCTGGCGACGATGAGTGTAGGCGATGGGGAAGCAACGGTGATGAGGCAGGCGGTTGAAAAAAGCCTCTTCCAAGGAACTTCGGGGCGGCGGTCGATACTGATGTACAGGATGCAGACGGCAGAGCGTCGAAAAGAAGTTTCACAGCGAGGGCAAACACCTGCATTGTGAAAACTATCTTATTAGTAGCCTGCGCTGATGCACAGCTACCGAGCCGACAGACCGGTGGTGATGGCAGCACGGGCTTTATATTGCTGATAGAATTTTCAGATAATGTTCTTGGTGATGACACTGGCCTCTGATGGACCAAGATAACGTCCACTGGCAATGATTAGTGTAGGCGATGAGGAAACAACGGTGATGAGGCAGGCGGTTGAAAGAACCCTTCGAAGGAACTTCGGGGCGGCGGTCGATACTGATGTACAGGATGCAGACGGCAGAGCGTCGAAAAGAAGTTTCACAGCGAGGGCAAACACCTGCATTGTGAAAACTATCTCATTAGTAGCCTGCGCTGATGCACAGCTACCGAGCCGACAGAACGGTGGTGATGGCAGGACGGGCTTTATATTGCTGATAGAATTTTCAGACGATGTTCTTGGGGATGACACTGACCTCTGATGGTCCAAGATGACGTCCTCTGGCGACGATGAGTGTAGGTGATGAGGAAGCAACGGTGATGAGACAGGCGGTTGAAAAAGCCTCTACCATTGAACTTCGGGACGGCGGTCGATACTGATGTACAGGAGGCAGGCGGCAGAGCGTCGAAAAGAAGTTTCACAGCGAGGGCAAACACCTGCATTGTGAAAACTATCTGATTAGTAGCCTACGCTGATGCACAGCTACCGAGCACACAGACCGGTGGCGATGGCAGCACGGGCTTTATATTGCTGATAGAATTTTCAGATAATGTTCTTGGTGATGACACTAGCCTCTGATGGTCCAAGATGACGTCCTCCGCAGCCGATGAGTGTAGGCGTCGAGGAAACAATGCTGATGAGGCAGGCGGTTGAAAAAACCTCTTCCAAGGAACCTCGGGGCGGCGGTCGATACTGATGTACAGGAGGCAGACGGCAGAGCGTCGAAAAGAAGTTTCACAGTGAGGGCAAACACCTGCATTGTGAAAACTATCTCATTAGTAGCCTGCGCTGATGCACAGCTACCGAGCCGACAGACCGGTGGTGATGGCAGCACGGGCTTTATATTGCTGATAGAATTTTCAGATGATGTTCTTGGGGATGACACTGGCCTCTGATGGTCCAAGATGACGTCCTCTGGCGACGATGAGTGTAGACGATGAGGAAGCAACGGTGATGAGGCAGGCGGTTGAAAAAAGCCTCTTCCAAGGAACTTCGGGGCGGCGGTAGATACTGATGACCAGGAGGCAGACGGCAGAGCGTCGAAAAGTTTCACAGGGAGAGCAAACACCTGCATTGTGAAAACTATCTGATTAGTAGCCTGCGCTGATGCACAGCTACCGAGCCCACAGACTGGTGGCGGTGGCAGCACGGGCTTTATATTGCTGATAGATTTTTCTGATGATGTTCTTGGGGATGACACTAGCCTCTAATGGTTCAAGATGACGTCCTCTGGCGACAATGAGTGTAGGCGATGGCGAAGCAACGGTGGTGAGGCAGGCGGTTGAAAAAGGCCTCTTCCAAGGATCTTCGGGGCGGTGGTCGAAATCGATGAACAGGAATCAGACGGCAGAGCGTCGAAAAGAAGTTTTACAGCGAGGGCAAACACCTGCATTGTGAAAAGTAGCTGATGCACAGATATCGAGCCCACAGACCAGTGGCGATGACAGCAGGGGCTTTATGTGTCTGATAGAATGTTCAGATGATGTTCCTGGTGATGACACTAGTCTCTGATGGTCCATGATGACGTCCTCTGGCGACGATGAGCGTAGACGACGAGGAAGCAACGGTGATGAGGCAGGCGGTTGAAAAAAGCCTCTTCCAAGGAACTTCGGGGCGGCAGTCGATACTCATGTACAAAACGTATGGTGGAGCTGCCATAAAAAAAACATAAACCAAAAAGCTCCTGCCTGCGCCACTACGAGGCAGACGGCAGAGCGTCGAAAAGAAGTTTCACAGCGAGGGCAAACACCTGCATTGTGAAAAGTGTCTGATTAGCAGCGTTCGCTTATGCTCAGCTACCGAGCCCACAGGCCGGTGGCGATGAGAGCAGGGGCTTTATAAGGCTGATAGAATTTTCAGATGATGTTCCTGTTGATGACACTGGTCTCTGATGGTCCAAGATGACGTCCTCTGGCAACCTTGAGTGTATGCGATGGGGAAGCAACGGTGATGATGCAGGCGGTTGAAAAAGGCCTCTTCCAAGCATCTTTGGGGAGGCTGTCGAAATTGATGTAGAGGATGCATACGGCAGAGCGTCTAAAAGAAGTTTCGCAGCGAGGAAAAACACCTGCATTGTGGAAAGTAGCAGAAGTAAAGGAGGAAGGCCATGTTGACATGATTTTCTTAGATTTCGAAAATGCATTTCACCGCGTGTGTCACCAAAAGTTGCTTCTAAAATTAAAACCGATATTAAAAAATGACTCACTGCTACAATGGATAGAGGCATATCTTTCATCAAGGAAACGAAGCGTGTTCATTGATGGAATGTGTCCAAGGCCGGCACTTGTTCGTGCCGTCATCCCACAGGGATCTGTTCTCGGCCCGTTATTTTTCTTATCTTTATTAACGACATAGTAACGAATATACTGGTGAAAATCAAGTTGTTTGCAGACGACTGCATCCTTTATAATGAAATTAACAGCCCAAGAGACCAGGCCGTACTAAATTCTTCACTTACCGCTATCGAAACATGGTGCTTGACATGGCAAATGAAGATAAATACAACAAAAACAGTAGCAATGACAGTCACCAGACAACGGCAACCATTACCCTTTAAATACTGCATCAATGGACAGGTTCTCTCTTCTATACTAAGTTACAAATACTTATGTGTAATTCTAACATCCGACCGCAGATAAAATGAACACGTAACCTACATCACAAAAAAGTCCATGCAGAAACTGGGATATCTGAGCAGATGTTTGCAACAGTCGACACAAGAAATAAAACTTCTAGCGTATAAATCCTACGTTAGACCAATCCTTGAATATAGCTGTATTGTATGGGATCCATGGACCCAGCAAAATATATATACGTTGGAGAGGATACAAAGAAAATCGGTAAGATTTATTTTCTGTTCCTATAGCTGGCGCACTTCACCAAGCATACTTGTTAAACAGGCTGGCTTGGACCCACTACGAATCAGACGCTATCGGGAAAGGTTGAAGATCATGTATTTACTGTACCATGAGAAACTAGGATTAGAAAAGAATAAGTGCATTGAACCAGTCACTAGACGCTCAACGCGATCGCATCACTCAAAAAAGTTAAAGGAATATTCTAATAAAACCGATGGTTTCAAAAATTCATATTTCCCGCGAACGGTCCGAGATTGGATCTTGCTGTCTCCAAACACAGCGGAAAGTCGATCGGCCGAGTCATTCTGCAGAGCGCTAAAGAAGATAGGTATGTAAATCTTTTATTGGAAACAGATGAAGTATAACCTGTTTTACTTATTTGTTGTGATTTTCCCTACCACCGCGATGGTCTACAATTAGAATTCATGTGCCTACATTTTTTTTATTTTTTATGCGAAAACTGTGCTAAAATGGTTCTGCAGTGCTTTTTATGCTGTGTTATGTTTGTTTCTATCTTATTTCCCACTCCTGCCTAAGGCCTCAAATAAGGCTGGCAGTATCTTCGAAATAATAAATTAGTAGCCTGCGATGATGCACAGCTACCGAGCCCACTGACAGGCGGCGATGACAGCACGGGCTTTATATGGATGATAGAATTTTCAGATGATATTCTTGGTGAAGACACTGGCATCTGATGGTCCAAGATGACGTCCTCTGGCGACGATGAGTGCATGCGATGGTGAAGGAACGGTGATCAGGCAGGCGGTTCAAAAAGGCCTCTTCCAAGGAACTTCGGGGTGGCGGTCGAAATCGATGCACAGGAAGCAGACGGCAGAGCATCGAAAAGAAGTTTCACAGCGAGGGCAAACATCTGCGTTGTGAAAACTATCTGATTTGTAGCCTGCGCTGATGCACAGCCACCGATCCGACATACCGGTGGCGATGGCAGCACGGGCTTTATGTTGCTGATAGAATTTTCAGATGATGTTCTTGGGAATGACACTGGCCTCTGATGGCCCAAGATGACGTCTTCTGGCGACGATGAGTGTAGGCGATGAGGAAGCAACGGTGATGAGGCAGGCGGTTGAAAAAAGCCTCTACCAAGGAACTTCGGGGCGGCGGTCGGTACTGATGTACAGACAGGAGGCAGACGGCAGAGCGTCGAAAGAAGTTTTACAGCGAGGCAAACACCTGCATTGTGAAAACTATCTGATTAGTAGCCTGCGCTGATGCACAGCTACCGAGCCCACAAACCGGTGGCGATGGCAGCACAGGCTTTATATTGCTGATAGAATTTTCAGATTATGTTCTTGGTGATGACACTGGCCTCTGATGGTCCAAGATGACGTCTTCTGGCGACGATGAGTGTTGGCGATGAGGAAGCAACGGTGATCAGGCAGGCGGTTGAAAAAGGCCTCTTCCAAGAAACTTCGAGGCGGCGGTCGAAATTGATGCACAGGAGGCAGACGGCGGAGCGTCTAAAAGAAGTTTCACAGCGAGGCAAACACCTGCATTGTGAAAAGTAGCGGATTAGTAGCCTGCGCTGATGCACAGCTACCGACCCCAGAGACCGGTCGCGGTTGCAGCAGGGGGTTTATATTGCTGATAGAATTTTCTGATTATGTTCTTGGTGATGACACTGGCCTCTGATGGTCCAAGATAACGTCCTCTGGCGACGATGAGTGTAGGCGATGGGGAAGCAACGGTGATGAGGCAGGCGGTTGAAAAAAGCCTCTTCCAAGGAACTTCGGGGCGGCGGTCGATACTGATGTACAGGAGGCAGACGGCAGAGCGTCGAAAAGAAGTTTTACAGCGAGGGCAAACACCTGCATTGTGAAAACTATCTCATTAGTAGCCTGCGCTGATGCACAGCTATCGAGCCCACAGACCGGTGGCGATGGCAGCACGGGCTTTATATTGCTGATAGAATTTTCAGATGATGTTCTTGGTGATGACACTTGCCTCTGATGGTCCAAGATGACGTTTTCTGGCGACGATTAGTGTAGGCGATGAGGAAACAATGGTGATGAGGCAGGCGGTTGAAAAAAACCTCTTCCAAGGAACCTCGGGGCGGCGGTCGATACTGATCTACAGGAGGCAGACGGCAGAGCGTCGAAAAGAAGTTTCACAGCGAGGGCAAACACCTGCATTGTGAAAACTCTGATTAGTAGCCTGCGCTGATGCACAGCTACCGACCCCAGAGACCGGTCGCGGTGGCAGCACGGGGTTTATATTGCTGGTAGAATTTTCTGATTATGTTCTTGGTGATGACACTGGCCTCTGATGGTCCAAGATAACGTCCTCTGGCGACGATTAGTGTAGGCGATGGGGAAGCAACGGTGATGAGGCAGGCGGTGGAAAAAAGCCTCTTCCAAGGAACATCGGGGCGGCGGTCGATACTGATGTACAGGAGGCAGACGGCAGAGCGTCGAAAAGAAGTTTCACAGCGAGTGCAAACACCTGCATTGTGAAAACTATCTGATTAGTAGCCTGCGCTGATGCACAGCTACCGAGCCCACAAACCGGTGGCGATGGCAGCACAGGCTTTATATTGCTGATAGAATTTTCAGATTATGTTCTTGGTGATGACACTGGCCTCTGATGGTCCAAGATGACGTCTTCTGGCGACGATGAGTGTTGGCGATGAGGAAGCAACGGTGATCAGGCAGGCGGTTGAAAAAGGCCTCTTCCAAGAAACTTCGAGGCGGCGGTCGAAATTGATGCACAGGAGGCAGACGGCGGAGCGTCTAAAAGAAGTTTCACAGCGAGGCAAACACCTGCATTGTGAAAAGTAGCGGATTAGTAGCCTGCGCTGATGCACAGCTACCGACCCCAGAGACCGGTCGCGGTTGCAGCAGGGGGTTTATATTGCTGATTGAATTTTCTGATTATGTTCTTGGTGATGACACTGGCCTCTGATGGTCCAAGATAACGTCCTCTGGCGACGATGAGTGTAGGCGATGGGGAAGCAACGGTGATGAGGCAGGCGGTTGAAAAAAGCCTCTTCCAAGGAACTTCGGGGCGGCGGTCGATACTGATGTACAGGAGGCAGACGGCAGAGCGTCGAAAAGAAGTTTTACAGCGAGGGCAAACACCTGCATTGTGAAAACTATCTCATTAGTAGCCTGCGCTGATGCACAGCTATCGAGCCCACAGACCGGTGGCGATGGCAGCACGGGCTTTATATTGCTGATAGAATTTTCAGATGATGTTCTTGGTGATGACACTTGCCTCTGATGGTCCAAGATGACGTTTTCTGGTGACGATGAGTGTAGGCGATGAGGAAACAATGGTGATGAGGCAGGCGGTTGAAAAAAACCTGTTCCAAGGAACCTCGGGGCGGCGGTCGATACTGATGTACAGGAGGCAGACGGCAGAGCGTCGAAAAGAAGTTTCACAGCGAGGGCAAACACCTGCATTGTGAAAACTCTCTGATTAGTAGCCTGCGCTGATGCACAGCTACCGACCCCAGAGACCGGTCGCGGTGGCAGCACGGGGTTTATATTGCTGATAGAATTTTCTGATTATGTTCTTGGTGATGACACTGGCCTCTGATGGTCCAAGATAACGTCCTCTGGCGACGATTAGTGTAGGCGATGGGGAAGCAACGGTGATGAGGCAGGCGGTTGAAAAAAGCCTCTTCCAAGGAACATCGGGGCGGCGGTCGATACAGATGTACAGGAGGCAGACGGCAGAGCGTCGAAAAGAAGTTTCACAGCGAGGGCAAACACCTGCATTGTGAAAACTATCTCATTAGTAGCCTGCGCTGATGCACAGCTACCGAGCCGACAGAACGGTGGTGATGGCAGCACGGGCTTTATATTGCTGATAGAATTTTCAGATGATGTTCTTGGGGATGACACTGGCCTCTGATGGTCCAAGATGACGTCCTCTGGCGACGATGAGTGTAGGTGATGAGGAAGCAACGGTGATGAGACAGGCGGTTGAAAAAAGCCTCTACCATGGAACTTCGGGGCGGCGGTCGATACTGATGCACAGGAGGCAGGCGGCAGAGCATCGAAAAGAAGTTTCACAGCGAGGGCAAACACCTGCATTGTGAAAACTATCTGATTAGTAGCCTGCGCTGATGGACAGCTATCGAGCCCACAGACCGGTGGCGATGGCAGCACGGGCTTTATATTGCTGATAGAATTTTCAGATGATGTTCTTGGTGATGACACTGGCCTCTGATGGTCCAAGATGACGTCTTCTGGCGACGATGAGTGTTGGCGATGAGGAAGCAACGGTGATCAAGCAGGCGGTTGAAAAAGGCCTCTTCCAAGAAACGTCGAGGCGGCAGTCGAAATTGATGCACAGGAGGCAGACGGCGGAGCGTCTAAAAGAAGTTTCTCAGCGAGGCAAACACCTGCATTGTGAAAAGTAACGGATTAGTAGCCTGCGCTGATGCACAGCTACCGACCCCAGAGACCGGTCGCGGTTGCAGCAGGGGGTTTATATTGCTGATAGAATTTTCTGATTTTGTTCTTGGTGATGACACTGGCCTCTGATGGTCCAAGATAACGTCCTCTGGCGACGATGAGTGTAGGCGATGGGGAAGCAACGGTGATGAGGCAGGCGGTTGAAAAAAGCCTCTTCCAAGGAACTTCGGGGCGGCGGTCGATACTGATGTACAGGAGGCAGACGGCAGAGCGTCGAAAAGAAGTTTCACAGCGAGGGCAAACACCTGCATTGTTAAAACTATCTCATTAGTAGCCTGCGCTGATGCACAGCTATCGAGCCCACAGACCGGTGGCGATGGCAGCACGGGCTTTATATTGCTGATAGAATTTTCAGATGATGTTCTTGGTGATGACACTTGCCTCTGATGGTCCAAGATGACGTTTTCTGGCGACGATGAGTGTAGGCGATGAGGAAACAATGGTGATGAGGCAGGCGGTTGAAAAAAACCTCTTCCAAGGAACCTCGGGGTGGCGGTCGATACTGATGTACAGGAGGCAGACGGCAGAGCGTCGAAAAGAAGTTTCACAGCGAGGGCAAACACCTGCATTGTGAAAACTCTCTGATTAGTAGCCTGCGCTGATGCACAGCTACCGAGCCCACAGACCGGTCGCGGTGGCAGCAAGGGCTTTATATTGCTGATAGAATTTTCTGATTATGTTCTTGGTGATGACACTGGCCCCTGATGGTCCAAGATAACGTCCTCTGGCGACGATGAGTGTAGGCGATGGGGAAGCAACGGTGATGAGGCAGGCGGTTGAAAAAAGCCTCTTCCAAGGAACTTCGGGGCGGCGGTAGATACTGATAACCAGGAGGCAGACGGCAGAGCGTCGAAAAGTTTCACAGGGAGGGCAAACACCTGCATTGTGAAAACTATCTGATTAGTAGCCTGCGCTGATGCACAGCTACTGAGCCCACAGACCGGTGGCGATTGCAGCACGGGCTTTGTATCTGATAGAATTTTCAGATGATGTTCTTTTTGATGACACTTGCCTCTGATGGTCCAAGATGACGTCCTCTGGCGACGATGAGTGTAGGCGATGAGGAAACAATGGTGATGAGGCAGGCGGTTGAAAAAAACCTCTTCCAAGGAACCTCGGGGCGGCGGTCGATACTGATGTACAGGAGGCAGACGGCAGAGCGTCGAAAAGAAGTTTCACAGCGAGGGCAAACACCTGCATTGTGAAAACTCTCTGATTAGTAGCCTGCGCTGATGCACAGCTACCGAGCCCACAGACCGGTCGCGGTGGCAGCAAGGGATTTATATTGCTGATAGAATTTTCTGATTATGTTCTTGGTGATGACACTGGCCTCTGATGGTCCAAGATAACGTCCTCTGGCGACGATGAGTGTAGGCGATGGGGAAGCAACGGTGATGAGGCAGGCGGTTGAAAAAAGCCTCTTCCAAGGAACTTCGGGGCGGCGGTCGATACTGATGTACAGGATGCAGACGGCAGAGCGTCGAAAAGAAGTTTCACAGCGAGGGCAAACACCTGCATTGTGAAAACTATCTTATTAGTAGCCTGCGCTGATGCACAGCTACCGAGCCGACAGACCGGTGGTGATGGCAGCACGGGCTTTATATTGCTGATAGAATTTTCAGATAATGTTCTTGGTGATGACACTGGCCTCTGATGGACCAAGATAACGTCCACTGGCAATGATTAGTGTAGGCGATGAGGAAACAACGGTGATGAGGCAGGCGGTTGAAAGAACCCTTCGAAGGAACTTCGGGGCGGCGGTCGATACTGATGTACAGGATGCAGACGGCAGAGCGTCGAAAAGAAGTTTCACAGCGAGGGCAAACACCTGCATTGTGAAAACTATCTCATTAGTAGCCTGCGCTGATGCACAGCTACCGAGCCGACAGAACGGTGGTGATGGCAGGACGGGCTTTATATTGCTGATAGAATTTTCAGACGATGTTCTTGGGGATGACACTGACCTCTGATGGTCCAAGATGACGTCCTCTGGCGACGATGAGTGTAGGTGATGAGGAAGCAACGGTGATGAGACAGGCGGTTGAAAAAGCCTCTACCATTGAACTTCGGGACGGCGGTCGATACTGATGTACAGGAGGCAGGCGGCAGAGCGTCGAAAAGAAGTTTCACAGCGAGGGCAAACACCTGCATTGTGAAAACTATCTGATTAGTAGCCTACGCTGATGCACAGCTACCGAGCACACAGACCGGTGGCGATGGCAGCACGGGCTTTATATTGCTGATAGAATTTTCAGATAATGTTCTTGGTGATGACACTAGCCTCTGATGGTCCAAGATGACGTCCTCCGCAGCCGATGAGTGTAGGCGTCGAGGAAACAATGGTGATGAGGCAGGCGGTTGAAAAAACCTCTTCCAAGGAACCTCGGGGCGGCGGTCGATACTGATGTACAGGAGGCAGACGGCAGAGCGTCGAAAAGAAGTTTCACAGTGAGGGCAAACACCTGCATTGTGAAAACTATCTCATTAGTAGCCTGCGCTGATGCACAGCTACCGAGCCGACAGACCGGTGGTGATGGCAGCACGGGCTTTATATTGCTGATAGAATTTTCAGATGATGTTCTTGGGGATGACACTGGCCTCTGATGGTCCAAGATGACGTCCTCTGGCGACGATGAGTGTAGACGATGAGGAAGCAACGGTGATGAGGCAGGCGGTTGAAAAAAGCCTCTTCCAAGGAACTTCGGGGCGGCGGTAGATACTGATGACCAGGAGGCAGACGGCAGAGCGTCGAAAAATTTCACAGGGAGAGCAAACACCTGCATTGTGAAAACTATCTGATTAGTAGCCTGCGCTGATGCACAGCTACCGAGCCCACAGACTGGTGGCGGTGGCAGCACGGGCTTTATATTGCTGATAGATTTTTCTGATGATGTTCTTGGGGATGACACTAGCCTCTAATGGTTCAAGATGACGTCCTCTGGCGACAATGAGTGTAGGCGATGGCGAAGCAACGGTGGTGAGGCAGGCGGTTGAAAAAGGCCTCTTCCAAGGATCTTCGGGGCGGTGGTCGAAATCGATGAACAGGAATCAGACGGCAGAGCGTCGAAAAGAAGTTTTACAGCGAGGGCAAACACCTGCATTGTGAAAAGTAGCTGATGCACAGATATCGAGCCCACAGACCAGTGGCGATGACAGAAGGGGCTTTATGTGTCTGATAGAATGTTCAGATGATGTTCCTGGTGATGACACTAGTCTCTGATGGTCCATGATGACGTCCTCTGGCGACGATGAGCGTAGACGACGAGGAAGCAACGGTGATGAGGCAGGCGGTTGAAAAAAGCCTCTTCCAAGGAACTTCGGGGCGGCAGTCGATACTCATGTACAAAACGTATGGTGGAGCTGCCATAAAAAAAACATAAACCAAAAAGCTCCTGCCTGCGCCACTACGAGGCAGACGGCAGAGCGTCGAAAAGAAGTTTCACAGCGAGGGCAAACACCTGCATTGTGAAAAGTGTCTGATTAGCAGCGTTCGCTTATGCTCAGCTACCGAGCCCACAGGCCGGTGGCGATGAGAGCAGGGGCTTTATAAGGCTGATAGAATTTTCAGATGATGTTCCTGTTGATGACACTGGTCTCTGATGGTCCAAGATGACGTCCTCTGGCAACCTTGAGTGTATGCGATGGGGAAGCAACGGTGATGATGCAGGCGGTTGAAAAAGGCCTCTTCCAAGCATCTTTGGGGAGGCTGTCGAAATTGATGTAGAGGATGCATACGGCAGAGCGTCTAAAAGAAGTTTCGCAGCGAGGAAAAACACCTGCATTGTGGAAAGTAGCAGAAGTAAAGGAGGAAGGCCATGTTGACATGATTTTCTTAGATTTCGAAAATGCATTTCACCGCGTGTGTCACCAAAAGTTGCTTCTAAAATTAAAACCGATATTAAAAAATGACTCACTGCTACAATGGATAGAGGCATATCTTTCATCAAGGAAACGAAGCGTGTTCATTGATGGAATGTGTCCAAGGCCGGCACTTGTTCGTGCCGTCATCCCACAGGGATCTGTTCTCGGCCCGTTATTTTTCTTATCTTTATTAACGACATAGTAACGAATATACTGGTGAAAATCAAGTTGTTTGCAGACGACTGCATCCTTTATAATGAAATTAACAGCCCAAGAGACCAGGCCGTACTAAATTCTTCACTTACCGCTATCGAAACATGGTGCTTGACATGGCAAATGAAGATAAATACAACAAAAACAGTAGCAATGACAGTCACCAGACAACGGCAACCATTACCCTTTAAATACTGCATCAATGGACAGGTTCTCTCTTCTATACTAAGTTACAAATACTTATGTGTAATTCTAACATCCGACCGCAGATAAAATGAACACGTAACCTACATCACAAAAAAGTCCATGCAGAAACTGGGATATCTGAGCAGATGTTTGCAACAGTCGACACAAGAAATAAAACTTCTAGCGTATAAATCCTACGTTAGACCAATCCTTGAATATAGCTGTATTGTATGGGATCCATGGACCCAGCAAAATATATATACGTTGGAGAGGATACAAAGAAAATCGGTAAGATTTATTTTCTGTTCCTATAGCTGGCGCACTTCACCAAGCATACTTGTTAAACAGGCTGGCTTGGACCCACTACGAATCAGACGCTATCGGGAAAGGTTGAAGATCATGTATTTACTGTACCATGAGAAACTAGGATTAGAAAAGAATAAGTGCATTGAACCAGTCACTAGACGCTCAACGCGATCGCATCACTCAAAAAAGTTAAAGGAATATTCTAATAAAACCGATGGTTTCAAAAATTCATATTTCCCGCGAACGGTCCGAGATTGGATCTTGCTGTCTCCAAACACAGCGGAAAGTCGATCGGCCGAGTCATTCTGCAGAGCGCTAAAGAAGATAGGTATGTAAATCTTTTATTGGAAACAGATGAAGTATAACCTGTTTTACTTATTTGTTGTGATTTTCCCTACCACCGCGATGGTCTACAATTAGAATTCATGTGCCTACATTTTTTTTATTTTTTATGCGAAAACTGTGCTAAAATGGTTCTGCAGTGCTTTTTATGCTGTGTTATGTTTGTTTCTATCTTATTTCCCACTCCTGCCTAAGGCCTCAAATAAGGCTGGCAGTATCTTCGAAATAATAAATTAGTAGCCTGCGATGATGCACAGCTACCGAGCCCACTGACAGGCGGCGATGACAGCACGGGCTTTATATGGATGATAGAATTTTCAGATGATATTCTTGGTGAAGACACTGGCATCTGATGGTCCAAGATGACGTCCTCTGGCGACGATGAGTGCATGCGATGGTGAAGGAACGGTGATCAGGCAGGCGGTTCAAAAAGGCCTCTTCCAAGGAACTTCGGGGTGGCGGTCGAAATCGATGCACAGGAAGCAGACGGCAGAGCATCGAAAAGAAGTTTCACAGCGAGGGCAAACATCTGCGTTGTGAAAACTATCTGATTTGTAGCCTGCGCTGATGCACAGCCACCGATCCGACATACCGGTGGCGATGGCAGCACGGGCTTTATGTTGCTGATAGAATTTTCAGATGATGTTCTTGGGAATGACACTGGCCTCTGATGGCCCAAGATGACGTCTTCTGGCGACGATGAGTGTAGGCGATGAGGAAGCAACGGTGATGAGGCAGGCGGTTGAAAAAAGCCTCTACCAAGGAACTTCGGGGCGGCGGTCGGTACTGATGTACAGACAGGAGGCAGACGGCAGAGCGTCGAAAGAAGTTTTACAGCGAGGCAAACACCTGCATTGTGAAAACTATCTGATTAGTAGCCTGCGCCGATGCACAGCTACCGAGCCACAGACCGGTGGCGATGGCAGCACGGGCTTTATATCGCTGATAGAATTTTCTGATTATGTTCTTGGTGATGACACTGGCCTCTGATGGTCCAAGATAACGTCCTCTGGCGACGATGAGTGTAGGCGAAGGGGCAGCAACGGTGATGAGGCAGGCTGTTGAAAAATGCCTCTTCCAAGGAACCTCGGGGCGGCGGTTGATACTGATGTACAGGAGGCAGACGGCAGAGCGTCGAAAAGAAGTTTTACAGCGAGTGCAAACACCTGCATTGTGAAAACTATCTGATTAGTCGCCTGCGCTGATGCACAGCTACCGAGCCCACAAACCGGTGGCGATGGCAGCACAGGCTTTATATTGCTGATAGAATTTTCAGATTATGTTCTTGGTGATGACACTGGCCTCTGATGGTCCAAGATGACGTCTTCTGGCGACGATGAGTGTTGGCGATGAGGAAGCAACGGTGATCAGGCAGGCGGTTGAAAAAGGCCTCTTCCAAGAAACTTCGAGGCGGCGGTCGAAATTGATGCACAGGAGGCAGACGGCGGAGCGTCTAAAAGAAGTTTCACAGCGAGGCAAACACCTGCATTGTGAAAAGTAGCGGATTAGTAGCCTGCGCTGATGCACAGCTACCGACCCCAGAGACCGGTCGCGGTTGCAGCAGGGGGTTTATATTGCTGATAGAATTTTCTGATTATGTTCTTGGTGATGACACTGGCCTCTGATGGTCCAAGATAACGTCCTCTGGCGACGATGAGTGTAGGCGATGGGGAAGCAACGGTGATGAGGCAGGCGGTTGAAAAAAGCCTCTTCCAAGGAACTTCGGGGCGGCGGTCGATACTGATGTACAGGAGGCAGACGGCAGAGCGTCGAAAAGAAGTTTTACAGCGAGGGCAAACACCTGCATTGTGAAAACTATCTCATTAGTAGCCTGCGCTGATGCACAGCTATCGAGCCCACAGACCGGTGGCGATGGCAGCACGGGCTTTATATTGCTGATAGAATTTTCAGATGATGTTCTTGGTGATGACACTTGCCTCTGATGGTCCAAGATGACGTTTTCTGGCGACGATTAGTGTAGGCGATGAGGAAACAATGGTGATGAGGCAGGCGGTTGAAAAAAACCTCTTCCAAGGAACCTCGGGGCGGCGGTCGATACTGATCTACAGGAGGCAGACGGCAGAGCGTCGAAAAGAAGTTTCACAGCGAGGGCAAACACCTGCATTGTGAAAACTCTGATTAGTAGCCTGCGCTGATGCACAGCTACCGACCCCAGAGACCGGTCGCGGTGGCAGCACGGGGTTTATATTGCTGGTAGAATTTTCTGATTATGTTCTTGGTGATGACACTGGCCTCTGATGGTCCAAGATAACGTCCTCTGGCGACGATTAGTGTAGGCGATGGGGAAGCAACGGTGATGAGGCAGGCGGTGGAAAAAAGCCTCTTCCAAGGAACATCGGGGCGGCGGTCGATACTGATGTACAGGAGGCAGACGGCAGAGCGTCGAAAAGAAGTTTCACAGCGAGTGCAAACACCTGCATTGTGAAAACTATCTGATTAGTAGCCTGCGCTGATGCACAGCTACCGAGCCCACAAACCGGTGGCGATGGCAGCACAGGCTTTATATTGCTGATAGAATTTTCAGATTATGTTCTTGGTGATGACACTGGCCTCTGATGGTCCAAGATGACGTCTTCTGGCGACGATGAGTGTTGGCGATGAGGAAGCAACGGTGATCAGGCAGGCGGTTGAAAAAGGCCTCTTCCAAGAAACTTCGAGGCGGCGGTCGAAATTGATGCACAGGAGGCAGACGGCGGAGCGTCTAAAAGAAGTTTCACAGCGAGGCAAACACCTGCATTGTGAAAAGTAGCGGATTAGTAGCCTGCGCTGATGCACAGCTACCGACCCCAGAGACCGGTCGCGGTTGCAGCAGGGGGTTTATATTGCTGATTGAATTTTCTGATTATGTTCTTGGTGATGACACTGGCCTCTGATGGTCCAAGATAACGTCCTCTGGCGACGATGAGTGTAGGCGATGGGGAAGCAACGGTGATGAGGCAGGCGGTTGAAAAAAGCCTCTTCCAAGGAACTTCGGGGCGGCGGTCGATACTGATGTACAGGAGGCAGACGGCAGAGCGTCGAAAAGAAGTTTTACAGCGAGGGCAAACACCTGCATTGTGAAAACTATCTCATTAGTAGCCTGCGCTGATGCACAGCTATCGAGCCCACAGACCGGTGGCGATGGCAGCACGGGCTTTATATTGCTGATAGAATTTTCAGATGATGTTCTTGGTGATGACACTTGCCTCTGATGGTCCAAGATGACGTTTTCTGGCGACGATGAGTGTAGGCGATGAGGAAACAATGGTGATGAGGCAGGCGGTTGAAAAAAACCTCTTCCAAGGAACCTCGGGGTGGCGGTCGATACTGATGTACAGGAGGCAGACGGCAGAGCGTCGAAAAGAAGTTTCACAGCGAGGGCAAACACCTGCATTGTGAAAACTCTCTGATTAGTAGCCTGCGCTGATGCACAGCTACCGAGCCCACAGACCGGTCGCGGTGGCAGCAAGGGCTTTATATTGCTGATAGAATTTTCTGATTATGTTCTTGGTGATGACACTGGCCCCTGATGGTCCAAGATAACGTCCTCTGGCGACGATGAGTGTAGGCGATGGGGAAGCAACGGTGATGAGGCAGGCGGTTGAAAAAAGCCTCTTCCAAGGAACTTCGGGGCGGCGGTAGATACTGATGACCAGGAGGCAGACGGCAGAGCGTCGAAAAGTTTCACAGGGAGGGCAAACACCTGCATTGTGAAAACTATCTGATTAGTAGCCTGCGCTGATGCACAGCTACTGAGCCCACAGACCGGTGGCGATTGCAGCACGGGCTTTGTATCTGATAGAATTTTCAGATGATGTTCTTTTTGATGACACTTGCCTCTGATGGTCCAAGATGACGTCCTCTGGCGACGATGAGTGTAGGCGATGAGGAAACAATGGTGATGAGGCAGGCGGTTGAAAAAAACCTCTTCCAAGGAACCTCGGGGCGGCGGTCGATACTGATGTACAGGAGGCAGACGGCAGAGCGTCGAAAAGAAGTTTCACAGCGAGGGCAAACACCTGCATTGTGAAAACTCTCTGATTAGTAGCCTGCGTTGATGCACAGCTACCGAGCCCACAGACCGGTCGCGGTGGCAGCAAGGGATTTATATTGCTGATAGAATTTTCTGATTATGTTCTTGGTGATGACACTGGCCTCTGATGGTCCAAGATAACGTCCTCTGGCGACGATGAGTGTAGGCGATGGGGAAGCAACGGTGATGAGGCAGGCGGTTGAAAAAAGCCTCTTCCAAGGAACTTCGGGGCGGCGGTCGATACTGATGTACAGGATGCAGACGGCAGAGCGTCGAAAAGAAGTTTCACAGCGAGGGCAAACACCTGCATTGTGAAAACTATCTTATTAGTAGCCTGCGCTGATGCACAGCTACCGAGCCGACAGACCGGTGGTGATGGCAGCACGGGCTTTATATTGCTGATAGAATTTTCAGATAATGTTCTTGGTGATGACACTGGCCTCTGATGGACCAAGATAACGTCCACTGGCAATGATTAGTGTAGGCGATGAGGAAACAACGGTGATGAGGCAGGCGGTTGAAAGAACCCTTCGAAGGAACTTCGGGGCGGCGGTCGATACTGATGTACAGGATGCAGACGGCAGAGCGTCGAAAAGAAGTTTCATAGCGAGGGCAAACACCTGCATTGTGAAAACTATCTCATTAGTAGCCTGCGCTGATGCACAGCTACCGAGCCGACAGAACGGTGGTGATGGCAGGACGGGCTTTATATTGCTGATAGAATTTTCAGACGATGTTCTTGGGGATGACACTGACCTCTGATGGTCCAAGATGACGTCCTCTGGCGACGATGAGTGTAGGTGATGAGGAAGCAACGGTGATGAGACAGGCGGTTGAAAAAGCCTCTACCATTGAACTTCGGGACGGCGGTCGATACTGATGTACAGGAGGCAGGCGGCAGAGCGTCGAAAAGAAGTTTCACAGCGAGGGCAAACACCTGCATTGTGAAAACTATCTGATTAGTAGCCTGCGCTGATGCACAGCTACCGAGCACACAGACCGGTGGCGATGGCAGCACGGGCTTTATATTGCTGATAGAATTTTCAGATAATGTTCTTGGTGATGACACTAGCCTCTGATGGTCCAAGATGACGTCCTCCGCAGCCGATGAGTGTAGGCGTCGAGGAAACAATGGTGATGAGGCAGGCGGTTGAAAAAACCTCTTCCAAGGAACCTCGGGGCGGCGGTCGATACTGATGTACAGGAGGCAGACGGCAGAGCGTCGAAAAGAAGTTTCACAGTGAGGGCAAACACCTGCATTGTGAAAACTATCTCATTAGTAGCCTGCGCTGATGCACAGCTACCGAGCCGACAGACCGGTGGTGATGGCAGCACGGGCTTTATATTGCTGATAGAATTTTCAGATGATGTTCTTGGGGATGACACTGGCCTCTGATGGTCCAAGATGACGTCCTCTGGCGACGATGAGTGTAGGCGATGAGGAAGCAACGGTGATGAGACAGGCGGTTGAAAAAAGCCTCTACCATGGAACTTCGGGGCGGCGGTCGATACTGATGTACAGGAGGCAGGCGGCAGAGCGTCGAAAAGAAGTTTCACAGCGAGGGCAAACACCTGCATTGTGAAAACTATCTGATTAGTAGCCTGCGCTGATGGACAGCTATCGAGCCCACAGACCGGTGGCGATGGCAGCACGGGCTTTATATTGCTGATAGAATTTTCAGATGATGTTCTTGGTGATGACACTTGCCTCTGATGGTCCAAGATGACGTCCTCTGGCGACGATGAGTGTAGGCGATGAGGAAACAATGGTGATGAGGCAGGCGGTTGAAAAAAACCTCTTCCAAGGAACCTCGGGGCGGCGGTCGATACTGATGTACAGGAGGCAGACGACAGAGCGTCGAAAAGAAGTTTCACAGCGAGGGCAAACACCTGCATTGTGAAAACTCTCTGATTAGTAGCCTGCGCTGATGCACAGCTACCGAGCCCACAGACCGGTCGCGGTGGCAGCACGGGGTTTATATTGCTGATAGAATTTTCTGATTATGCTCTTGGTGATGACACTGGCCTCTGATGGTCCAAGATAACGTCCTCTGGCGACGATTAGTGTAGGCGATGGGGAAGCAACGGTGTTGAGGCAGGCGGTTGAAAAAAGCCTCTTCCAAGGAACTTCGGGGCGGCGGTCGATACTGATGTAGAGGAGGCAGACGGCAGAGCGTCGAAAAGAAGTTTCACAGCGAGGGCAAACACCTGCATTGTGAAAACTATCTCATTAGTAGCCTGCGTTGATGCACAGCTACCGAGCCGACAGACCGGTGGTGATGGCAGCACGGGCTTTATATTGCTGATAAAATTTTCAGATGATGTTCTTGGGGATGACACTGGCCTCTGATGGTCCAAGATGACGTCCTCTGGCGACGATGAGTGTAGGCGATGAGGAAACAATGGTGATGAGGCAGGCGGTTGAAAAACACCTCTTCCAAGGAACCTCGGGGCGGCGGTCGATACTGATGTACAGGAGGCAGACGGCAGAGCGTCGAAAAGAAGTTTCACAGCGAGGGCAAACACCTGCATTGTGAAAACTCTCTGATTAGTAGCCTGCGCTGATGCACAGCTACCGAGCCCACAGACCGGTCCCGGTGGCAGCAAGGGCTTTATATTGCTGATAGAATTTTCTGATTATGTTCTTGGTGATGACACTGGCCTCTGATGGTCCAAAGTAACGTCCTCTGGCGATGATGAGTGTAGGCGATGGGGAAGCAACGGTGATGAGGCAGGCGGTTGAAAAAAGCCTCTTCCAAGGAACTTCGGGGCGGCGGTCGATACTGATGTACAGGATGCAGACGGCAGAGCGTCGAAAAGAAGTTTCACAGCGAGGGCAAACACCTGCATTGTGAAAACTCTCTGATTAGTAGCCTGCGCTGATGCACAGCTACCGAGCCGACAGACCGGTGGTGATGGCAGCACGGGCTTTATATTGCTGATAGAATTTTCAGATGATGTTCTTGGGGATGACACTGGCCTCTGATGGTCCAAGATGACGTCCTCTGGCGACGATGAGTGTAGGTGATGAGGAAGCAACGGTGATGAGAGAGGCGGTTGAAAAAGCCTCTACCATGGAACTTCGGGGCGGCGGTCGATACTGATGTACAGGAGGCAGGCGGCAGAGCGTCGAAAAGAAGTTTCACAGCGAGGGCAAACACCTGCATTGTGAAAACTATCTGATTAGTAGCCTGCGCTGATGCACAGCTACCGAGCCCACAGACCGGTGGCGATGGCAGCACGGGCTTTATATTGCTGATAGAATTTTCAGATAATGTTCTTGGTGATGACACTGGCCTCTGATGGTCCAAGATAACGTCCTCTGGCGATGATTAGTGTAGGCGATGAGGAAACGGTGATGAGGCAGGCGGTTGAACGAACCCTTCCAAGGAACTTCGGGGCGGCGGTCGATACTGATGTACAGGAGGCAGACGGCAGAGCGTCGAAAAGAAGTTTCACAGCGAGGGCAAACACCTGCATTGTGAAAACTATCTGATTAGTAGCCTGCGCTGATGCACAGCTACCGACCCCAGAGACCGGTCGCGGTGGCAGCACGGGGTTTATATTGCTGATAGAATTTTCTGATTATGTTCTTGGTGATGACACTGGCCACTGATGGTCCAAGATGACGTCCTCTGGCGACGATGAGTGTAGGCGTCGAGGAAACAATGGTGATGAGGCAGCCGGTTGAAAAAAACCTCTTCCAAGGAACCTCGATGCGGCGGTCGATACTGATGTACAGGAGGCAGACGGCAGAGCGTCGAAAAGAAGTTTCACAGCGAGGGCAAACACCTGCATTGTGAAAAGTATCTCATTAGTAGCCTGCGCAGATGCACAGCTACCGAGCTGAGAGACCGGTGGTGATGGCAGCACGGGCTTTATATTGCTGATAGAATTTTCAGATGATGTTCTTGGGGATTACACTGGCCTCTGATGGTCCAAGATGACGTCCTCTGGCGACGATGAGTGTAGGCGATGAGGAAGCAACGGTGATGAGACAGGCGGTTGAAAAAAGCCTCTACCATGGAACTTCGGGGCGGCGGTCGATACTGATGTACAGGAGGCAGGCGGCAGAGCGTCGAAAAGAAGTTTCACAGCGAGGGCAAACACCTGCATTGTGAAAACTATCTGATTAGTAGCCTGCGCTGATGCACAGCTATCGAGCCCACAGACAGGTGGCGATGGCAGCACGGGCTTTATATTGCTGATAGAATTTTCAGATGATGTTCTTGGTGATGACACTTGCCTCTGATGGTCCAAGATGACGTCCTCTGGCGACGATGAGTGTAGGCGATGAGGAAACAATGGTGATGAGGCAGGCGGTTGAAAAAAACCTCTTCCAAGGAACCTCGGGGCGGCGGTCGATACTGATGTACAGGAGGCAGACGGCAGAGCGTCGAAAAGAAGTGTCACAGCGAGGGCAAACACCTGCATTGTGAAAACTCTCTGATTAGTAGCCTGCGCTGATGCACAGCTACCGAGCCCACAGACCGGTCGCGGTGGCAGCACGGGGTTTATATTGCTGATAGAATTTTCTGATTATGTTCTTGGTGATGACACTGGCCTCTGATGGTCCAAGATAACGTCCTCTGGCGACGATGAGTGTAGGCGATGGGGAAGCAACGGTGATGAGGCAGGCGGTTGAAAAAAGCCTCTTCCAAGGAACTTCGGGGCGGCGGTCGATACTGATGTACAGGAGGCAGACGGCAGAGCGTCGAAAGAAGTTTTACAGCGAGGGCAAACACCTGCATTGTGAAAACTATCTGATTAGTAGCCTGCGCTGATGCACAGCTACTGAGCCCACAGACCGGTGGCGATGGCAGCACGGGCTTTGTATTGCTGATAGAATTTTCAGATGATGTTCTTTTTGGTGACACTGGCCTCTGATGGTCCAAGATGACGTCCTCTGGCGATGATTAGTGTAGGCGATGAGGAAACAACGGTGATGAGGCAGGCGGTTGAAAAAACTTTTCCAAGGAACTTCGGGGCGGCGGTCGATACTGATGTACAGGAGGCAGACGGCAGAGCGTCGAAAAGAAGTTTCACAGCGAGGGCAAACACCTGCATTGTGAAAACTATCTGATTAGTAGCCTGCGCTAATGCACAGCTACCGACCCCAGGGACCGGTCGCAGTGGCAGCACGGGGTTTATATTGCTGATAGAATTTTCTCATTATGTTCTTGGTGATGACACTGGCCTCTGATGGTCCAAGATAACGTCCTCTGGCGACGATTAGTGTGGGCGATGGGGAAGCAACGGTGATGAGGCAGGCGGTTGAAAAAAGCCTCTTCCAAGGAACATCGGGGCGGCGGTCGATACTGATGTACAGGAAGCAGACGGCAGAGCGTCGAAAAGAAGTTCACAGCGAGGGCAAACACCTGCATTGTGAAAACTATCTCATTAGTAGCCTGCGCTGATGCACAGCTACCGAGCCGACAGAACGGTGGTGATGGCAGCACGGGCTTTATATTGCTGATAGAATTTTCAGATAATGTTCTTGGGGATGACACTGGCCTCTGATGGTCCAAGATGACATTTTCTGGCGACGATGAGTGTAGGCGATGAGTAAACAATGGTGATGAGGCAGGCGGTTGAAAAAAACCTCTTCCAAGGAACCTCGGGGCGGCGGTCGGTACTGATGTACAGGAGGCAGACGGCAGAGCGTCGAAAAGAAGTTTCACAGCGAGGGCAAACACCTGCATTGTGAAAACTATCTGATTAGTAGCCTGCGCTGATGCACAGCTACCGAGCACACAGACCGGTGGCGATGGCAGCACGGGCTTTATATTGCTGATAGAATTTTCAGATAATGTTCTTGGTGATGACACTAGCCTCTGATGGTCCAAGATGACGTCCTCCGCAGCCGATGAGTGTAGGCGTCGAGGAAACAATGGTGATGAGGCAGGCGGTTGAAAAAACCTCTTCCAAGGAACCTCGGGGCGGCGGTCGATACTGATGTAAAGGAGGCAGACGGCAGAGCGTCGAAAAGAAGTTTCACAGCGAGGGCAAACACCTGCATTGTGAAAACTCTGATTAGTAGCCTGCGCTGATGCACAGCTACCGACCCCAGAGACCGGTCGCGGTGGCAGCACGGGGTTTATATTGCTGGTAGAATTTTCTGATTATGTTCTTGGTGATGACACTGGCCTCTGATGGTCCAAGATAACGTCCTCTGGCGACGATTAGTGTAGGCGATGGGGAAGCAACGGTGATGAGGCAGGCGGTGGAAAAAAGCCTCTTCCAAGGAACATCGGGGCGGCGGTCGATACTGATGTACAGGAGGCAGACGGCAGAGCGTCGAAAAGAAGTTTCACAGCGAGTGCAAACACCTGCATTGTGAAAACTATCTGATTAGTAGCCTGCGCTGATGCACAGCTACCGAGCCCACAAACCGGTGGCGATGGCAGCACAGGCTTTATATTGCTGATAGAATTTTCAGATTATGTTCTTGGTGATGACACTGGCCTCTGATGGTCCAAGATGACGTCTTCTGGCGACGATGAGTGTTGGCGATGAGGAAGCAACGGTGATCAAGCAGGCGGTTGAAAAAGGCCTCTTCCAAGAAACTTCGAGGCGGCGGTCGAAATTGATGCACAGGAGGCAGACGGCGGAGCGTCTAAAAGAAGTTTCACAGCGAGGCAAACACCTGCATTGTGAAAAGTAGCGGATTAGTAGCCTGCGCTGATGCACAGCTACCGACCCCAGAGACCGGTCGCGGTTGCAGCAGGGGGTTTATATTGCTGATTGAATTTTCTGATTATGTTCTTGGTGATGACACTGGCCTCTGATGGTCCAAGATAACGTCCTCTGGCGACGATGAGTGTAGGCGATGGGGAAGCAACGGTGATGAGGCAGGCGGTTGAAAAAAGCCTCTTCCAAGGAACTTCGGGGCGGCGGTCGATACTGATGTACAGGAGGCAGACGGCAGAGCGTCGAAAAGAAGTTTTACAGCGAGGGCAAACACCTGCATTGTGAAAACTATCTCATTAGTAGCCTGCGCTGATGCACAGCTATCGAGCCCACAGACCGGTGGCGATGGCAGCACGGGCTTTATATTGCTGATAGAATTTTCAGATGATGTTCTTGGTGATGACACTTGCCTCTGATGGTCCAAGATGACGTTTTCTGGTGACGATGAGTGTAGGCGATGAGGAAACAATGGTGATGAGGCAGGCGGTTGAAAAAAACCTGTTCCAAGGAACCTCGGGGCGGCGGTCGATACTGATGTACAGGAGGCAGACGGCAGAGCGTCGAAAAGAAGTTTCACAGCGAGGGCAAACACCTGCATTGTGAAAACTCTCTGATTAGTAGCCTGCGCTGATGCACAGCTACCGACCCCAGAGACCGGTCGCGGTGGCAGCACGGGGTTTATATTGCTGATAGAATTTTCTGATTATGTTCTTGGTGATGACACTGGCCTCTGATGGTCCAAGATAACGTCCTCTGGCGACGATTAGTGTAGGCGATGGGGAAGCAACGGTGATGAGGCAGGCGGTTGAAAAAAGCCTCTTCCAAGGAACATCGGGGCGGCGGTCGATACAGATGTACAGGAGGCAGACGGCAGAGCGTCGAAAAGAAGTTTCACAGCGAGGGCAAACACCTGCATTGTGAAAACTATCTCATTAGTAGCCTGCGCTGATGCACAGCTACCGAGCCGACAGAACGGTGGTGATGGCAGCACGGGCTTTATATTGCTGATAGAATTTTCAGATGATGTTCTTGGGGATGACACTGGCCTCTGATGGTCCAAGATGACGTCCTCTGGCGACGATGAGTGTAGGTGATGAGGAAGCAACGGTGATGAGACAGGCGGTTGAAAAAAGCCTCTACCATGGTACTTCGGGGCGGCGGTCGATACTGATGCACAGGAGGCAGGCGGCAGAGCATCGAAAAGAAGTTTCACAGCGAGGGCAAACACCTGCATTGTGAAAACTATCTGATTAGTAGCCTGCGCTGATGGACAGCTATCGAGCCCACAGACCGGTGGCGATGGCAGCACGGGCTTTATATTGCTGATAGAATTTTCAGATGATGTTCTTGGTGATGACACTGGCCTCTGATGGTCCAAGATGACGTCTTCTGGCGACGATGAGTGTTGGCGATGAGGAAGCAACGGTGATCAGGCAGGCGGTTGAAAAAGGCCTCTTCCAAGAAACGTCGAGGCGGCAGTCGAAATTGATGCACAGGAGGCAGACGGCGGAGCGTCTAAAAGAAGTTTCTCAGCGAGGCAAACACCTGCATTGTGAAAAGTAACGGATTAGTAGCCTGCGCTGATGCACAGCTACCGACCCCAGAGACCGGTCGCGGTTGCAGCAGGGGGTTTATATTGCTGATAGAATTTTCTGATTTTGTTCTTGGTGATGACACTGGCCTCTGATGGTCCAAGATAACGTCCTCTGGCGACGATGAGTGTAGGCGATGGGGAAGCAACGGTGATGAGGCAGGCGGTTGAAAAAAGCCTCTTCCAAGGAACTTCGGGGCGGCGGTCGATACTGATGTACAGGAGGCAGACGGCAGAGCGTCGAAAAGAAGTTTCACAGCGAGGGCAAACACCTGCATTGTTAAAACTATCTCATTAGTAGCCTGCGCTGATGCACAGCTATCGAGCCCACAGACCGGTGGCGATGGCAGCACGGGCTTTATATTGCTGATAGAATTTTCAGATGATGTTCTTGGTGATGACACTTGCCTCTGATGGTCCAAGATGACGTTTTCTGGCGACGATGAGTGTAGGCGATGAGGAAACAATGGTGATGAGGCAGGCGGTTGAAAAAAACCTCTTCCAAGGAACCTCGGGGTGGCGGTCGATACTGATGTACAGGAGGCAGACGGCAGAGCGTCGAAAAGAAGTTTCACAGCGAGGGCAAACACCTGCATTGTGAAAACTCTCTGATTAGTAGCCTGCGCTGATGCACAGCTACCGAGCCCACAGACCGGTCGCGGTGGCAGCAAGGGCTTTATATTGCTGATAGAATTTTCTGATTATGTTCTTGGTGATGACACTGGCCCCTGATGGTCCAAGATAACGTCCTCTGGCGACGATGAGTGTAGGCGATGGGGAAGCAACGGTGATGAGGCAGGCGGTTGAAAAAAGCCTCTTCCAAGGAACTTCGGGGCGGCGGTAGATACTGATGACCAGGAGGCAGACGGCAGAGCGTCGAAAAGTTTCACAGGGAGGGCAAACACCTGCATTGTGAAAACTATCTGATTAGTAGCCTGCGCTGATGCACAGCTACTGAGCCCACAGACCGGTGGCGATTGCAGCACGGGCTTTGTATCTGATAGAATTTTCAGATGATGTTCTTTTTGATGACACTTGCCTCTGATGGTCCAAGATGACGTCCTCTGGCGACGATGAGTGTAGGCGATGAGGAAACAATGGTGATGAGGCAGGCGGTTGAAAAAAACCTCTTCCAAGGAACCTCGGGGCGGCGGTCGATACTCATGTACAGGAGGCAGACGGCAGAGCGTCGAAAAGAAGTTTCACAGCGAGGGCAAACACCTGCATTGTGAAAACTCTCTGATTAGTAGCCTGCGCTGATGCACAGCTACCGAGCCCACAGACCGGTGGTGATGGCAGCACGGGCTTTATATTGCTGATAGAATTTTCAGATAATGTTCTTGGTGATGACACTGGCCTCTGATGGACCAAGATAACGTCCACTGGCAATGATTAGTGTAGGCGATGAGGAAACAACGGTGATGAGGCAGGCGGTTGAAAGAACCCTTCGAAGGAACTTCGGGGCGGCAGTCGATACTGATGTACAGGATGCAGACGGCAGAGCGTCGAAAAGAAGTTTCATAGCGAGGGCAAACACCTGCATTGTGAAAACTATCTCATTAGTAGCCTGCGCTGATGCACAGCTACCGAGCCGACAGAACGGTGGTGATGGCAGGACGGGCTTTATATTGCTGATAGAATTTTCAGACGATGTTCTTGGGGATGACACTGACCTCTGATGGTCCAAGATGACGTCCTCTGGCGACGATGAGTGTAGGTGATGAGGAAGCAACGGTGATGAGACAGGCGGTTGAAAAAGCCTCTACCATGGAACTTCGGGGCGGCGGTCGATACTGATGCACAGGAGGCAGGCGGCAGAGCATCGAAAAGAAGTTTCACAGCGAGGGCAAACACCTGCATTGTGAAAACTATCTGATTAGTAGCCTGCGCTGATGGACAGCTATCGAGCCCACAGACCGGTGGCGATGGCAGCACGGGCTTTATATTGCTGATAGAATTTTCAGATGATGTTCTTGGTGATGACACTGGCCTCTGATGGTCCAAGATAACGTCCTCTGGCGACGATGAGTGTAGGCGATGGGGAAGCAACGGTGATGAGGCAGGCGGTTGAAAAAAGCCTCTTCCAAGGAACTTCGGGGCGGCGGTCGATACTGATGTACAGGAGGCAGACGGCAGAGCGTCGAAAAGAAGTTTCACAGCGAGGGCAAACACCTGCATTGTTAAAACTCTCTGATTAGTAGCCTGCGCTGATGCACAGCTACCGAGCCCACAGACCGGTCGCGGTGGCAGCAAGGGCTTTATATTGCTGATAGAATTTTCTGATTATGTTCTTGGTGATGACACTGGCCCCTGATGGTCCAAGATAACGTCCTCTGGCGACGATGAGTGTAGGCGATGGGGAAGCAACGGTGATGAGGCAGGCGGTTGAAAAAAGCCTCTTCCAAGGAACTTCGGGGCGGCGGTAGATACTGATGACCAGGAGGCAGACGGCAGAGCGTCGAAAAGTTTCACAGGGAGGGCAAACACCTGCATTGTGAAAACTATCTGATTAGTAGCCTGCGCTGATGCACAGCTACTGAGCCAACAGACCGGTGGCGATTGCAGCACGGGCTTTGTATCTGATAGAATTTTCAGATGATGTTCTTTTTGATGACACTTGCCTCTGATGGTCCAAGATGACGTCCTCTGGCGACGATGAGTGTAGGCGATGAGGAAACAATGGTGATGAGGCAGGCGGTTGAAAAAACCTCTTCCAAGGAACCTCGGGGCGGCGGTCGATACTGATGTACAGGAGGCAGACGGCAGAGCGTCGAAAGAAGTTTTACAGCGAGGGCAAACACCTGCATTGTGAAAACTATCTGATTAGTAGCCTGCGCTGATGCACAGCTACTGAGCCCACAGACCGGTGGCGATGGCAGCACGGGCTTTGTATTGCTGATAGAATTTTCTGATTATGTTCTTGGTGATGACACTGGCCTCTGATGGTGCAAGATAACGTCCTCTGGCGACGATTAGTGTAGGCGATGGGGAAGCAACGGTGATGAGGCAGGCGGTTGAAAAAAGCCTCTTCCAAGGAACTTCGGGGCGGCGGTCGATACTGATGTACAGGATGCAGACGGCAGAGCGTCGAAAAGAAGTTTCACAGCGAGGGCAAACACCTGCATTGTGAAAACTATCTCATTAGTAGCCTGCGCTGATGCACAGCTACCGAGCCGACAGACCGGTGGTGATGGCAGCACGGGCTTTATATTGCTGATAGAATTTTCAGATGATGTTCTTGGGGATGACACTGGCCTCTGATGGTCCAAGATGACGTCCTCTGGCGACGATGAGTGTAGGTGATGAGGAAGCAACGGTGATGAGAGAGGCGGTTGAAAAAGCCTCTACCATGGAACTTCGGGGCGGCGGTCGATACTGATGTACAGGAGGCAGGCGGCAGAGCGTCGAAAAGAAGTTTCACAGCGAGGGCAAACACCTGCATTGTGAAAACTATCTGATTAGTAGCCTGCGCTGATGCACAGCTACCGAGCCCACAGACCGGTGGCGATGGCAGCACGGGCTTTATATTGCTGATAGAATTTTCAGATAATGTTCTTGGTGATGACACTGGCCTCTGATGGTCCAAGATAACGTCCTCTGGCGATGATTAGTGTAGGCGATGAGGAAACGGTGATGAGGCAGGCGGTTGAACGAACCCTTCCAAGGAACTTCGGGGCGGCGGTCGATACTGATGTACAGGAGGCAGACGGCAGAGCGTCGAAAAGAAGTTTCACAGCGAGGGCAAACACCTGCATTGTGAAAACTATCTGATTAGTAGCCTGCGCTGATGCACAGCTACCGACCCCAGAGACCGGTCGCGGTGGCAGCACGGGGTTTATATTGCTGATAGAATTTTCTGATTATGTTCTTGGCGATGACACTGGCCACTGATGGTCCAAGATGACGTCCTCTGGCGACGATGAGTGTAGGCGTCGAGGAAACAATGGTGATGAGGCAGCCGGTTGAAAAAAACCTCTTCCAAGGAACCTCGATGCGGCGGTCGATACTGATGTACAGGAGGCAGACGGCAGAGCGTCGAAAAGAAGTTTCACAGCGAGGGCAAACACCTGCATTGTGAAAAGTATCTCATTAGTAGCCTGCGCAGATGCACAGCTACCGAGCTGAGAGACCGGTGGTGATGGCAGCACGGGCTTTATATTGCTGATAGAATTTTCAGATGATGTTCTTGGGGATTACACTGGCCTCTGATGGTCCAAGATGACGTCCTCTGGCGACGATGAGTGTAGGCGATGAGGAAGCAACGGTGATGAGACAGGCGGTTGAAAAAAGCCTCTACCATGGAACTTCGGGGCGGCGGTCGATACTGATGTACAGGAGGCAGGCGGCAGAGCGTCGAAAAGAAGTTTCACAGCGAGGGCAAACACCTGCATTGTGAAAACTATCTGATTAGTAGCCTGCGCTGATGCACAGCTATCGAGCCCACAGACAGGTGGCGATGGCAGCACGGGCTTTATATTGCTGATAGAATTTTCAGATGATGTTCTTGGTGATGACACTTGCCTCTGATGGTCCAAGATGACGTCCTCTGGCGACGATGAGTGTAGGCGATGAGGAAACAATGGTGATGAGGCAGGCGGTTGAAAAAAACCTCTTCCAAGGAACCTCGGGGCGGCGGTCGATACTGATGTACAGGAGGCAGACGGCAGAGCGTCGAAAAGAAGTGTCACAGCGAGGGCAAACACCTGCATTGTGAAAACTCTCTGATTAGTAGCCTGCGCTGATGCACAGCTACCGAGCCCACAGACCGGTCGCGGTGGCAGCACGGGGTTTATATTGCTGATAGAATTTTCTGATTATGTTCTTGGTGATGACACTGGCCTCTGATGGTCCAAGATAACGTCCTCTGGCGACGATGAGTGTAGGCGATGGGGAAGCAACGGTGATGAGGCAGGCGGTTGAAAAAAGCCTCTTCCAAGGAACTTCGGGGCGGCGGTCGATACTGATGTACAGGAGGCAGACGGCAGAGCGTCGAAAGAAGTTTTACAGCGAGGGCAAACACCTGCATTGTGAAAACTATCTGATTAGTAGCCTGCGCTGATGCACAGCTACTGAGCCCACAGACCGGTGGCGATGGCAGCACGGGCTTTGTATTGCTGATAGAATTTTCAGATGATGTTCTTTTTGGTGACACTGGCCTCTGATGGTCCAAGATGACGTCCTCTGGCGATGATTAGTGTAGGCGATGAGGAAACAACGGTGATGAGGCAGGCGGTTGAAAAAACTTTTCCAAGGAACTTCGGGGCGGCGGTCGATACTGATGTACAGGAGGCAGACGGCAGAGCGTCGAAAAGAAGTTTCACAGCGAGGGCAAACACCTGCATTGTGAAAACTATCTGATTAGTAGCCTGCGCTAATGCACAGCTACCGACCCCAGGGACCGGTCGCAGTGGCAGCACGGGGTTTATATTGCTGATAGAATTTTCTCATTATGTTCTTGGTGATGACACTGGCCTCTGATGGTCCAAGATAACGTCCTCTGGCGACGATTAGTGTGGGCGATGGGGAAGCAACGGTGATGAGGCAGGCGGTTGAAAAAAGCCTCTTCCAAGGAACATCGGGGCGGCGGTCGATACTGATGTACAGGAAGCAGACGGCAGAGCGTCGAAAAGAAGTTCACAGCGAGGGCAAACACCTGCATTGTGAAAACTATCTGATTAGTAGCCTGCGCTGATGCACAGCTACCGAGCACACAGACCGGTGGCGATGGCAGCACGGGCTTTATATTGCTGATAGAATTTTCAGATAATGTTCTTGGTGATGACACTAGCCTCTGATGGTCCAAGATGACGTCCTCCGCAGCCGATGAGTGTAGGCGTCGAGGAAACAATGGTGATGAGGCAGGCGGTTGAAAAAACCTCTTCCAAGGAACCTCGGGGCGGCGGTCGATACTGATGTAAAGGAGGCAGACGGCAGAGCGTCGAAAAGAAGTTTCACAGTGAGGGCAAACACCTGCATTGTGAAAACTATCTCATTAGTAGCCTGCGCTGATGCACAGCTACCGAGCCGACAGACCGGTGGTGATGGCAGCACGGGCTTTATATTGCTGATAGAATTTTCAGATGATGTTCTTGGGGATGACACTGGCCTCTGATGGTCCAAGATGACGTCCTCTGGCGACGATGAGTGTAGGCGATGAGGAAACAATGGTGATGAGGCAGGCGGTTGAAAAAAACCTCTTCCAAGGAACCTCGGGGCGGCGGTCGATACTGATGTACAGGAGGCAGACGACAGAGCGTCGAAAAGAAGTTTCACAGCGAGGGCAAACACCTGCATTGTGAAAACTCTCTGATTAGTAGCCTGCGCTGATGCACAGCTACCGAGCCCACAGACCGGTCGCGGTGGCAGCAAGGGCTTTATATTGCTGATAGAATTTTCTGATTATGTTCTTGGTGATGACACTGGCCTCTGATGGTCCAAGGTAACGTCCTCTGGCGACGATGAGTGTAGGCGATGGGGAAGCAACGGTGATGAGGCAGGCGGTTGAAAAAAGCCTCTTCCAAGGAACTTCGGGGCGGCGGTCGATACTGATGTACAGGAGGCAGACGGCAGAGCGTCGAAAGAAGTTTTACAGCGAGGGCAAACACCTGCATTGTGAAAACTATCTGATTAGTAGCCTGCGCTGATGCACAGCTACTGAGCCCACAGACCGGTGGCGATGGCAGCACGGGCTTTGTATTGCTGATAGAATTTTCAGATGATGTTCTTTTTGATGACACTGGCCTCTGATGGTCCAAGATGACGTCCTCTGGCGATGATTAGTGTAGGCGATGAGGAAACAACGGTGATGAGGCAGGCGGTTGAAAAAACCCTTCCAAGGAACTTCGGGGCGGCGGTCGATACTGATGTACAGGAGGCAGACGGCAGAGCGTCGAAAAGAAGTTTCACAGCGAGGGCAAACACCTGCATTGTGAAAACTATCTGATTAGTAGCCTGCGCTGATGCACAGCTACCGACCCCAGAGACCGGTCGCGGTGGCAGCACGGGGTTTATATTGCTGATAGAATTTTCTGATTATGTTCTTGGTGATGACACTGGCCTCTGATGGTCCAAGATAACGTCCTCTGGCGACGATTAGTGTAGGCGATGGGGAAGCAACGGTGATGAGGCAGGCGGTTGAAAAAAGCCTCTTCCAAGGAACTTCGGGGCGGCGGTCGATACTGATGTACAGGAGGCAGACGGCAGAGCGTCGAAAAGAAGTTTCACAGCGAGGGCAAACACCTGCATTGTGAAAACTATCTGATTAGTAGCCTGCGCTAATGCACAGCTACCGACCCCAGAGACCGGTCCCAGTGGCAGCACGGGGTTTATATTGCTGATAGAATTTTCTCATTATGTTCTTGGTGATGACACTGGCCTCTGATGGTCCAAGATAACGTCCTATGGCGACGATTAGTGTAGGCGATGGGGAAGCAACGGTGATGAGGCAGGCGGTTGAAAAAAGCCTCTTCCAAGGAACATCGGGGCGGCGGTCGATACTGATGTACAGAAGGCAGACGGCAGAGCGTCGAAAAGAAGTTTCACAGCGAGGGCAAACACCTGCATTGTGAAAACTATCTCATTAGTAGCCTGCGCTGATGCACAGCTACCGAGCCGACAGAACGGTGGTGATGGCAGCACGGGCTTTATATTGCTGATAGAATTTTCAGATAATGTTCTGGGGGATGACACTAGCCTCTGATGGTCCAAGATGACGTTTTCTGGCGACGATGAGTGTAGGCGTTGAGGAAACAATGGTGATGAGGCAGGCGGTTGAAAAAAACCTCTTCCAAGGAACCTCGGGGCGGCGGTCGATACTGATGTACAGGAGGCAGACGGCAGAGCGTCGAAAAGAAGTTTCACAGCGAGGGCAAACACCTGCATTGTGAAAACTCTCTGATTAGTAGCCTGCGCTGATGCACAGCTACCGAGCCCACAGACCGGTCGCGGTGGCAGCAAGGGCTTTATATTGCTGATAGAATTTTCTGATTATGTTCTTGGTGATGACACTGGCCTCTGATGGTCCAAGATAACGTCCTCTGGCGACGATGAGTGTAGGCGATGGGGAAGCAACGGTGATGAGGCAGGCGGTTGAAAAAAGCCTCTTCCAAGGAACTTCGGGGCGGCGGTCGATACTGATGTACAGGATGCAGACGGCAGAGCGTCGAAAAGAAGTTTCACAGCGAGGGCAAACACCTGCATTGCGAAAACTATCTCATTAGTAGCCTGCGCTGATGCACAGCTACCGAGCCGACAGACCGGTGGTGATGGCAGCACGGGCTTTATATTGCTGATAGAATTTTCAGATAATGTTCTTGGTGATGACACTGGCCTCTGATGGTCCAAGATAACGTCCTCTGGCAATGATTAGTGTAGGCGATGAGGAAACTACGGTGATGAGGAAGGCGGTTGAAAGAACCCTTCCAAGGAACTTCGGGGCGGCGGTCGATACTGATGTACAGGATGCAGACGGCAGAGCGTCGAAAAGAAGTTTCACAGCGAGGGCAAACACCTGCATTGTGAAAACTATCTCATTAGTAGCCTGCGCTGATGCACAGCTACCGAGCCGACAGACCGGTGGTGATGGCAGCACGGGCTTTATATTGCTGATAGAATTTTCAGATAATGTTCTTGGTGATGACACTGGCCTCTGATGGTCCAAGATAACGTCCTCTGGCGACGATGAGTGTAGGCGATGGGGAAGCAACGGTGATGAGGCAGGCGGTTGAAAAAAGCCTCTTCCAAGGAACTTCGGGGCGGCGGTAGATACTGATGACCAGGAGGCAGACGGCAGAGCGTCGAAAAGTTTCACAGGGAGGGCAAACACCTGCATTGTGAAAACTATCTGATTAGTAGCCTGCGCTGATGCACAGCTACTGAGCCCACAGACCGGTGGCGATTGCAGCACGGGCTTTGTATCTGATAGAATTTTCAGATGATGTTCTTTTTGATGACACTTGCCTCTGATGGTCCAAGATGACGTCCTCTGGCGACGATGAGTGTAGGCGATGAGGAAACAATGGTGATGAGGCAGGCGGTTGAAAAAAACCTCTTCCAAGGAACCTCGGGGCGGCGGTCGATACTGATGTACAGGAGGCAGACGGCAGAGCGTCGAAAGAAGTTTTACAGCGAGGGCAAACACCTGCATTGTGAAAACTATCTGATTAGTAGCCTGCGCTGATGCACAGCTACTGAGCCCACAGACCGGTGGCGATGGCAGCACGGGCTTTGTATTGCTGATAGAATTTTCTGATTATGTTCTTGGTGATGACACTGGCCTCTGATGGTGCAAGATAACGTCCTCTGGCGACGATTAGTGTAGGCGATGGGGAAGCAACGGTGATGAGGCAGGCGGTTGAAAAAAGCCTCTTCCAAGGAACTTCGGGGCGGCGGTCGATACTGATGTACAGGATGCAGACGGCAGAGCGTCGAAAAGAAGTTTCACAGCGAGGGCAAACACCTGCATTGTGAAAACTATCTCATTAGTAGCCTGCGCTGATGCACAGCTACCGAGCCCACAGACCGGTGGCGATGGCAGCACGGGCTTTATATTGCTGATAGAATTTTCAGATAATGTTCTTGGTGATGACACTGGCCTCTGATGGTCCAAGATAACGTCCTCTGGCGATGATTAGTGTAGGCGATGAGGAAACGGTGATGAGGCAGGCGGTTGAACGAACCCTTCCAAGGAACTTCGGGGCGGCGGTCGATACTGATGTACAGGAGGCAGACGGCAGAGCGTCGAAAAGAAGTTTCACAGCGAGGGCAAACACCTGCATTGTGAAAACTATCTGATTAGTAGCCTGCGCTGATGCACAGCTACCGACCCCAGAGACCGGTCGCGGTGGCAGCACGGGGTTTATATTGCTGATAGAATTTTCTGATTATGTTCTTGGTGATGACACTGGCCACTGATGGTCCAAGATGACGTCCTCTGGCGACGATGAGTGTAGGCGTCGAGGAAACAATGGTGATGAGGCAGCCGGTTGAAAAAAACCTCTTCCAAGGAACCTCGATGCGGCGGTCGATACTGATGTACAGGAGGCAGACGGCAGAGCGTCGAAAAGAAGTTTCACAGCGAGGGCAAACACCTGCATTGTGAAAAGTATCTCATTAGTAGCCTGCGCAGATGCACAGCTACCGAGCTGAGAGACCGGTGGTGATGGCAGCACGGGCTTTATATTGCTGATAGAATTTTCAGATGATGTTCTTGGGGATTACACTGGCCTCTGATGGTCCAAGATGACGTCCTCTGGCGACGATGAGTGTAGGCGATGAGGAAGCAACGGTGATGAGACAGGCGGTTGAAAAAAGCCTCTACCATGGAACTTCGGGGCGGCGGTCGATACTGATGTACAGGAGGCAGGCGGCAGAGCGTCGAAAAGAAGTTTCACAGCGAGGGCAAACACCTGCATTGTGAAAACTATCTGATTAGTAGCCTGCGCTGATGCACAGCTATCGAGCCCACAGACAGGTGGCGATGGCAGCACGGGCTTTATATTGCTGATAGAATTTTCAGATGATGTTCTTGGTGATGACACTTGCCTCTGATGGTCCAAGATGACGTCCTCTGGCGACGATGAGTGTAGGCGATGAGGAAACAATGGTGATGAGGCAGGCGGTTGAAAAAAACCTCTTCCAAGGAACCTCGGGGCGGCGGTCGATACTGATGTACAGGAGGCAGACGGCAGAGCGTCGAAAAGAAGTGTCACAGCGAGGGCAAACACCTGCATTGTGAAAACTCTCTGATTAGTAGCCTGCGCTGATGCACAGCTACCGAGCCCACAGACCGGTCGCGGTGGCAGCACGGGGTTTATATTGCTGATAGAATTTTCTGATTATGTTCTTGGTGATGACACTGGCCTCTGATGGTCCAAGATAACGTCCTCTGGCGACGATGAGTGTAGGCGATGGGGAAGCAACAGTGATGAGGCAGGCGGTTGAAAAAAGCCTCTTCCAAGGAACTTCGGGGCGGCGGTCGATACTGATGTACAGGAGGCAGACGGCAGAGCGTCGAAAGAAGTTTTACAGCGAGGGCAAACACCTGCATTGTGAAAACTATCTGATTAGTAGCCTGCGCTGATGCACAGCTACTGAGCCCACAGACCGGTGGCGATGGCAGCACGGGCTTTGTATTGCTGATAGAATTTTCAGATGATGTTCTTTTTGGTGACACTGGCCTCTGATGGTCCAAGATGACGTCCTCTGGCGATGATTAGTGTAGGCGATGAGGAAACAACGGTGATGAGGCAGGCGGTTGAAAAAACTTTTCCAAGGAACTTCGGGGCGGCGGTCGATACTGATGTACAGGAGGCAGACGGCAGAGCGTCGAAAAGAAGTTTCACAGCGAGGGCAAACACCTGCATTGTGAAAACTATCTGATTAGTAGCCTGCGCTAATGCACAGCTACCGACCCCAGGGACCGGTCGCAGTGGCAGCACGGGGTTTATATTGCTGATAGAATTTTCTCATTATGTTCTTGGTGATGACACTGGCCTCTGATGGTCCAAGATAACGTCCTCTGGCGACGATTAGTGTGGGCGATGGGGAAGCAACGGTGATGAGGCAGGCGGTTGAAAAAAGCCTCTTCCAAGGAACATCGGGGCGGCGGTCGATACTGATGTACAGGAAGCAGACGGCAGAGCGTCGAAAAGAAGTTCACAGCGAGGGCAAACACCTGCATTGTGAAAACTATCTCATTAGTAGCCTGCGCTGATGCACAGCTACCGAGCCGACAGAACGGTGGTGATGGCAGCACGGGCTTTATATTGCTGATAGAATTTTCAGATAATGTTCTTGGGGATGACACTGGCCTCTGATGGTCCAAGATGACGTTTTCTGGCGACGATGAGTGTAGGCGATGAGTAAACAATGGTGATGAGGCAGGCGGTTGAAAAAAACCTCTTCCAAGGAACCTCGGGGCGGCGGTCGGTACTGATGTACAGGAGGCAGACGGCAGAGCGTCGAAAAGAAGTTTCACAGCGAGGGCAAACACCTGCATTGTGAAAACTCTCTGATTAGTAGCCTGCGCTGATGCACAGCTACCGAGCCCACAGACCGGTCGCGGTGGCAGCAAGGGCTTTATATTGCTGATAGAATTTTCTGATTATGTTCTTGGTGATGACACTGGCCTCTGATGGTCCAAGGTAACGTCCTCTGGCGACGATGAGTGTAGGCGATGGGGAAGCAACGGTGATGAGGCAGGCGGTTGAAAAAAGCCTCTTCCAAGGAACTTCGGGGCGGCGGTCGATACTGATGTACAGGAGGCAGACGGCAGAGCGTCGAAAGAAGTTTTACAGCGAGGGCAAACACCTGCATTGTGAAAACTATCTGATTAGTAGCCTGCGCTGATGCACAGCTACTGAGCCCACAGACCGGTGGCGATGGCAGCACGGGCTTTGTATTGCTGATAGAATTTTCAGATGATGTTCTTTTTGATGACACTGGCCTCTGATGGTCCAAGATGACGTCCTCTGGCGATGATTAGTGTAGGCGATGAGGAAACAACGGTGATGAGGCAGGCGGTTGAAAAAACCCTTCCAAGGAACTTCGGGGCGGCGGTCGATACTGATGTAGAGGAGGCAGACGGCAGAGCGTCGAAAAGAAGTTTCACAGCGAGGGCAAACACCTGCATTGTGAAAACTATCTGATTAGTAGCCTGCGCTGATGCACAGCTACCGACCCCAGAGACCGGTCGCGGTGGCAGCACGGGGTTTATATTGCTGATAGAATTTTCTGATTATGTTCTTGGTGATGACACTGGCCTCTGATGGTCCAAGATAACGTCCTCTGGCGACGATTAGTGTAGGCGATGGGGAAGCAACGGTGATGAGGCAGGCGGTTGAAAAAAGCCTCTTCCAAGGAACTTCGGGGCGGCGGTCGATACTGATGTACAGGAGGCAGACGGCAGAGCGTCGAAAAGAAGTTTCACAGCGAGGGCAAACACCTGCATTGTGAAAACTATCTGATTAGTAGCCTGCGCTAATGCACAGCTACCGACCCCAGAGACCGGTCGCAGTGGCAGCACGGGGTTTATATTGCTGATAGAATTTTCTCATTATGTTCTTGGTGATGACACTGGCCTCTGATGGTCCAAGATAACGTCCTATGGCGACGATTAGTGTAGGCGATGGGGAAGCAACGGTGATGAGGCAGGCGGTTGAAAAAAGCCTCTTCCAAGGAACATCGGGGCGGCGGTCGATACTGATGTACAGAAGGCAGACGGCAGAGCGTCGAAAAGAAGTTTCACAGCGAGGGCAAACACCTGCATTGTGAAAACTATCTCATTAGTAGCCTGCGCTGATGCACAGCTACCGAGCCGACAGAACGGTGGTGATGGCAGCACGGGCTTTATATTGCTGATAGAATTTTCAGATAATGTTCTGGGGGATGACACTAGCCTCTGATGGTCCAAGATGACGTTTTCTGGCGACGATGAGTGTAGGCGTTGAGGAAACAATGGTGATGAGGCAGGCGGTTGAAAAAAACCTCTTCCAAGGAACCTCGGGGCGGCGGTCGATACTGATGTACAGGAGGCAGACGGCAGAGCGTCGAAAAGAAGTTTCACAGCGAGGGCAAACACCTGCATTGTAAAAACTCTCTGATTAGTAGCCTGCGCTGATGCACAGCTACCGAGCCCACAGACCGGTCGCGGTGGCAGCAAGGGCTTTATATTGCTGATAGAATTTTCTGATTATGTTCTTGGTGATGACACTGGCCTCTGATGGTCCAAGATAACGTCCTCTGGCGACGATGAGTGTAGGCGATGGGGAAGCAACGGTGATGAGGCAGGCGGTTGAAAAAAGCCTCTTCCAAGGAACTTCGGGGCGGCGGTCGATACTGATGTACAGGATGCAGACGGCAGAGCGTCGAAAAGAAGTTTCACAGCGAGGGCAAACACCTGCATTGTGAAACCTATCTCATTAGTAGCCTGCGCTGATGCACAGCTACCGAGCCGACAGACCGGTGGTGATGGCAGCACGGGCTTTATATTGCTGATAGAATTTTCAGATAATGTTCTTGGTGATGACACTGGCCTCTGATGGTCCAAGATAACGTCCTCTGGCAATGATTAGTGTAGGCGATGAGGAAACAACGGTGATGAGGCAGGCGGTTGAAAGAACCCTTCCAAGGAACTTCGGGGCGGCGGTCGATACTGATGTACAGGATGCAGACGGCAGAGCGTCGAAAAGAAGTTTCACAGCGAGGGCAAACACCTGCATTGTGAAAACTATCTCATTAGTAGCCTGCGCTGATGCACAGCTACCGAGCCGACAGAACGGTGGTGATGGCAGGACGGGCTTTATATTGCTGATAGAATTTTCAGACGATGTTCTTGGGGATGACACTGACCTCTGATGGTCCAAGATGACGTCCTCTGGCGACGATGAGTGTAGGTGATGAGGAAGCAACGGTGATGAGACAGGCGGTTGAAAAAGCCTCTACCATTGAACTTCGGGACGGCGGTCGATACTGATGTACAGGAGGCAGGCGGCAGAGCGTCGAAAAGAAGTTTCACAGCGAGGGCAAACACCTGCATTGTGAAAACTATCTGATTAGTAGCCTGCGCTGATGCACAGCTACCGAGCACACAGACCGGTGGCGATGGCAGCACGGGCTTTATATTGCTGATAGAATTTTCAGATAATGTTCTTGGTGATGACACTAGCCTCTGATGGTCCAAGATGACGTCCTCCGCAGCCGATGAGTGTAGGCGTCGAGGAAACAATGGTGATGAGGCAGGCGGTTGAAAAAACCTCTTCCAAGGAACCTCGGGGCGGCGGTCGATACTGATGTAAAGGAGGCAGACGGCAGAGCGTCGAAAAGAAGTTTCACAGTGAGGGCAAACACCTGCATTGTGAAAACTATCTCATTAGTAGCCTGCGCTGATGCACAGCTACCGAGCCGACAGACCGGTGGTGATGGCAGCACGGGCTTTATATTGCTGATAGAATTTTCAGATGATGTTCTTGGGGATGACACTGGCCTCTGATGGTCCAAGATGACGTCCTCTGGCGACGATGAGTGTAGGCGATGAGGAAACAATGGTGATGAGGCAGGCGGTTGAAAAAAACCTCTTCCAAGGAACCTCGGGGCGGCGGTCGATACTGATGTACAGGAGGCAGACGACAGAGCGTCGAAAAGAAGTTTCACAGCGAGGGCAAACACCTGCATTGTGAAAACTCTCTGATTAGTAGCCTGCGCTGATGCACAGCTACCGAGCCCACAGACCGGTCGCGGTGGCAGCAAGGGCTTTATATTGCTGATAGAATTTTCTGATTATGTTCTTGGTGATGACACTGGCCTCTGATGGTCCAAGGTAACGTCCTCTGGCGACGATGAGTGTAGGCGATGGGGAAGCAACGGTGATGAGGCAGGCGGTTGAAAAAAGCCTCTTCCAAGGAACTTCGGGGCGGCGGTCGATACTGATGTACAGGAGGCAGACGGCAGAGCGTCGAAAAGAAGTTTCACAGCGAGGGCAAACACCTGCATTGTGAAAACTATCTCATTAGTAGCCTGCGTTGATGCACAGCTACCGAGCCGACAGACCGGTGGTGATGGCAGCACGGGCTTTATATTGCTGATAAAATTTTCAGATGATGTTCTTGGGGATGACACTGGCCTCTGATGGTCCAAGATGACGTCCTCTGGCGACGATGAGTGTAGGCGATGAGGAAACAATGGTGATGAGGCAGGCGGTTGAAAAACACCTCTTCCAAGGAACCTCGGGGCGGCGGTCGATACTGATGTACAGGAGGCAGACGGCAGAGCGTCGAAAAGAAGTTTCACAGCGAGGGCAAACACCTGCATTGTGAAAACTATCTCATTAGTAGCCTGCGCTGATGCACAGCTACCGAGCCGACAGACCGGTGGTGATGGCAGCACGGGCTTTATATTGCTGATAGAATTTTCAGATAATGTTCTTGGTGATGACACTGGCCTCTGATGGTCCAAGATAACGTCCTCTGGCGACGATGAGTGTAGGCGATGGGGAAGCAACGGTGATGAGGCAGGCGGTTGAAAAAAGCCTCTTCCAAGGAACTTCGGGGCGGCGGTAGATACTGATGACCAGGAGGCAGACGGCAGAGCGTCGAAAAGTTTCACAGGGAGGGCAAACACCTGCATTGTGAAAACTATCTGATTAGTAGCCTGCGCTGATGCACAGCTACTGAGCCCACAGACCGGTGGCGATTGCAGCACGGGCTTTGTATCTGATAGAATTTTCAGATGATGTTCTTTTTGATGACACTTGCCTCTGATGGTCCAAGATGACGTCCTCTGGCGACGATGAGTGTAGGCGATGAGGAAACAATGGTGATGAGGCAGGCGGTTGAAAAAAACCTCTTCCAAGGAACCTCGGGGCGGCGGTCGATACTGATGTACAGGAGGCAGACGGCAGAGCGTCGAAAGAAGTTTTACAGCGAGGGCAAACACCTGCATTGTGAAAACTATCTGATTAGTAGCCTGCGCTGATGCACAGCTACTGAGCCCACAGACCGGTGGCGATGGCAGCACGGGCTTTGTATTGCTGATAGAATTTTCTGATTATGTTCTTGGTGATGACACTGGCCTCTGATGGTGCAAGATAACGTCCTCTGGCGACGATTAGTGTAGGCGATGGGGAAGCAACGGTGATGAGGCAGGCGGTTGAAAAAAGCCTCTTCCAAGGAACTTCGGGGCGGCGGTCGATACTGATGTACAGGATGCAGACGGCAGAGCGTCGAAAAGAAGTTTCACAGCGAGGGCAAACACCTGCATTGTGAAAACTATCTCATTAGTAGCCTGCGCTGATGCACAGCTACCGAGCCGACAGACCGGTGGTGATGGCAGCACGGGCTTTATATTGCTGATAGAATTTTCAGATGATGTTCTTGGGGATGACACTGGCCTCTGATGGTCCAAGATGACGTCCTCTGGCGACGATGAGTGTAGGTGATGAGGAAGCAACGGTGATGAGAGAGGCGGTTGAGAAAGCCTCTACCACGGAACTTCGGGGCGGCGGTCGATACTGATGTACAGGAGGCAGGCGGCAGAGCGTCGAAAAGAAGTTTCACAGCGAGGGCAAACACCTGCATTGTGAAAACTATCTGATTAGTAGCCTGCGCTGATGCACAGCTACCGAGCCCACAGACCGGTGGCGATGGCAGCACGGGCTTTATATTGCTGATAGAATTTTCAGATAATGTTCTTGGTGATGACACTGGCCTCTGATGGTCCAAGATAACGTCCTCTGGCGATGATTAGTGTAGGCGATGAGGAAACGGTGATGAGGCAGGCGGTTGAACGAACCCTTCCAAGGAACTTCGGGGCGGCGGTCGATACTGATGTACAGGAGGCAGACGGCAGAGCGTCGAAAAGAAGTTTAACAGCGAGGGCAAACACCTGCATTGTGAAAACTATCTGATTAGTAGCCTGCGCTGATGCACAGCTACCGACCCCAGAGACGGGTCGCGGTGGCAGCACGGGGTTTATATTGCTGATAGAATTTTCTGATTATGTTCTTGGTGATGACACTGGCCACTGATGGTCCAAGATGACGTCCTCTGGCGACGATGAGTGTAGGCGTCGAGGAAACAATGGTGATGAGGCAGCCGGTTGAAAAAAACCTCTTCCAAGGAACCTCGGGGCGGCGGTCGATACTGATGTACAGGAGGCAGACGGCAGAGCGTCGAAAAGAAGTTTCACAGCGAGGGCAAACACCTGCATTGTGAAAACTATCTCATTAGTAGCCTGCGCAGATGCACAGCTACCGAGCTGAGAGACCGGTGGTGATGGCAGCACGGGCTTTATATTGCTGATAGAATTTTCTCATTATGTTCTTGGTGATGACACTGGCCTCTGATGGTCCAAGATAACGTCCTCTGGCGACGATTAGTGTGGGCGATGGGGAAGCAACGGTGATGAGGCAGGCGGTTGAAAAAAGCCTCTTCCAAGGAACATCGGGGCGGCGGTCGATACTGATGTACAGGAAGCAGACGGCAGAGCGTCGAAAAGAAGTTCACAGCGAGGGCAAACACCTGCATTGTGAAAACTATCTCATTAGTAGCCTGCGCTGATGCACAGCTACCGAGCCGACAGAACGGTGGTGATGGCAGCACGGGCTTTATATTGCTGATAGAATTTTCAGATAATGTTCTTGGGGATGACACTGGCCTCTGATGGTCCAAGATGACGTTTTCTGGCGACGATGAGTGTAGGCGATGAGTAAACAATGGTGATGAGGCAGGCGGTTGAAAAAAACCTCTTCCAAGGAACCTCGGGGCGGCGGTCGGTACTGATGTACAGGAGGCAGACGGCAGAGCGTCGAAAAGAAGTTTCACAGCGAGGGCAAACACCTGCATTGTGAAAACTCTCTGATTAGTAGCCTGCGCTGATGCACAGCTACCGAGCCCACAGACCGGTCGCGGTGGCAGCAAGGGCTTTATATTGCTGATAGAATTTTCTGATTATGTTCTTGGTGATGACACTGGCCTCTGATGGTCCAAGGTAACGTCCTCTGGCGACGATGAGTGTAGGCGATGGGGAAGCAACGGTGATGAGGCAGGCGGTTGAAAAAAGCCTCTTCCAAGGAACTTCGGGGCGGCGGTCGATACTGATGTACAGGAGGCAGACGGCAGAGCGTCGAAAGAAGTTTTACAGCGAGGGCAAACACCTGCATTGTGAAAACTATCTGATTAGTAGCCTGCGCTGATGCACAGCTACTGAGCCCACAGACCGGTGGCGATGGCAGCACGGGCTTTGTATTGCTGATAGAATTTTCAGATGATGTTCTTTTTGATGACACTGGCCTCTGATGGTCCAAGATGACGTCCTCTGGCGATGATTAGTGTAGGCGATGAGGAAACAACGGTGATGAGGCAGGCGGTTGAAAAAACCCTTCCAAGGAACTTCGGGGCGGCGGTCGATACTGATGTACAGGAGGCAGACGGCAGAGCGTCGAAAAGAAGTTTCACAGCGACGGCAAACACCTGCATTGTGAAAACTATCTGATTAGTAGCCTGCGCTGATGCACAGCTACCGACCCCAGAGACCGGTCGCGGTGGCAGCACGGGGTTTATATTGCTGATAGAATTTTCTGATTATGTTCTTGGTGATGACACTGGCCTCTGATGGTCCAAGATAACGTCCTCTGGCGACGATTAGTGTAGGCGATGGGGAAGCAACGGTGATGAGGCAGGCGGTTGAAAAAAGCCTCTTCCAGGGAACTTCGGGGCGGCGGTCGATACTGATGTACAGGAGGCAGACGGCAGAGCGTCGAAAAGAAGTTTCACAGCGAGGGCAAACACCTGCATTGTGAAAACTATCTGATTAGTAGCCTGCGCTAATGCACAGCTACCGACCCCAGAGACCGGTCGCAGTGGCAGCACGGGGTTTATATTGCTGATAGAATTTTCTCATTATGTTCTTGGTGATGACACTGGCCTCTGATGGTCCAAGATAACGTCCTATGGCGACGATTAGTGTAGGCGATGGGGAAGCAACGGTGATGAGGCAGGCGGTTGAAAAAAGCCTCTTCCAAGGAACATCGGGGCGGCGGTCGATACTGATGTACAGAAGGCAGACGGCAGAGCGTCGAAAAGAAGTTTCACAGCGAGGGCAAACACCTGCATTGTGAAAACTATCTCATCAGTAGCCTGCGCTGATGCACAGCTACCGAGCCGACAGAACGGTGGTGATGGCAGCACGGGCTTTATATTGCTGATAGAATTTTCAGATAATGTTCTTGGTGATGACACTGGCCTCTGATGGTCCAAGATAACGTCCTCTGGCAATGATTAGTGTAAGCGATGAGGAAACAACGGTGATGAGGCAGGCGGTTGAAAGAACCCTTCCAAGGAACTTCGGGGCGGCGGTCGATACTGATGTACAGGAGGCAGACGGCAGAGCGTCGAAAAGAAGTTTCACAGCGAGGGCAAACACCTGCATTGTGAAAACTCTCTGATTAGTAGCCTGCGCTGATGCACAGCTACCGACCCCAGAGACCGGTCGCGGTGGCAGCACGGGGTTTATATTGCTGATAGAATTTTCTGATTATGTTCTTGGTGATGACACTGGCCTCTGATGGTCCAAGATAACGTCCTCTGGCGACGATTAGTGTAGGCGATGGGGAAGCAACGGTGATGAGGCAGGCGGTTGAAAAAAGCCTCTTCCAGGGAACTTCGGGGCGGCGGTCGATACTGATGTACAGGAGGCAGACGGCAGAGCGTCGAAAAGAAGTTTCACAGCGAGGGCAAACACCTGCATTGTGAAAACTATCTGATTAGTAGCCTGCGCTAATGCACAGCTACCGACCCCAGAGACCGGTCGCAGTGGCAGCACGGGGTTTATATTGCTGATAGAATTTTCTCATTATGTTCTTGGTGATGACACTGGCCTCTGATGGTCCAAGATAACGTCCTATGGCGACGATTAGTGTAGGCGATGGGGAAGCAACGGTGATGAGGCAGGCGGTTGAAAAAAGCCTCTTCCAAGGAACATCGGGGCGGCGGTCGATACTGATGTACAGAAGGCAGACGGCAGAGCGTCGAAAAGAAGTTTCACAGCGAGGGCAAACACCTGCATTGTGAAAACTATCTCATCAGTAGCCTGCGCTGATGCACAGCTACCGAGCCGACAGAACGGTGGTGATGGCAGCACGGGCTTTATATTGCTGATAGAATTTTCAGATAATGTTCTTGGTGATGACACTGGCCTCTGATGGTCCAAGATAACGTCCTCTGGCAATGATTAGTGTAGGCGATGAGGAAACAACGGTGATGAGGCAGGCGGTTGAAAGAACCCTTCCAAGGAACTTCGGGGCGGCGGTCGATACTGATGTACAGGATGCAGACGGCAGAGCGTCGAAAAGAAGTTTCACAGCGAGGGCAAACACCTGCATTGTGAAAACTATCTCATTAGTAGCCTGCGCTGATGCACAGCTACCGAGCCGACAGAACGGTGGTGATGGCAGGACGGGCTTTATATTGCTGATAGAATTTTCAGACGATGTTCTTGGGGATGACACTGGCCTCTGATGGTCCAAGATGACGTCCTCTGGCGACGATGAGTGTAGGCGATGAGGAAGCAACGGTGATGAGACAGGCGGTTGAAAAAAGCCTCTACCATGGAACTTCGGGGCGGCGGTCGATACTGATGTACAGGAGGCAGGCGGCAGAGCGTCGAAAAGAAGTTTCACAGCGAGGGCAAACACCTGCATTGTGAAAACTATCTGATTAGTAGCCTGCGCTGATGGACAGCTATCGAGCCCACAGACCGGTGGCGATGGCAGCACGGGCTTTATATTGCTGATAGAATTTTCAGATGATGTTCTTGGTGATGACACTTGCCTCTGATGGTCCAAGATGACGTCCTCTGGCGACGATGAGTGTAGGCGATGAGGAAACAATGGTGATGAGGCAGGCGGTTGAAAAAAACCTCTTCCAAGGAACCTCGGGGCGGCGGTCGATACTGATGTACAGGAGGCAGACGACAGAGCGTCGAAAAGAAGTTTCACAGCGAGGGCAAACACCTGCATTGTGAAAACTCTCTGATTAGTAGCCTGCGCTGATGCACAGCTACCGAGCCCACAGACCGGTCGCGGTGGCAGCACGGGGTTTATATTGCTGATAGAATTTTCTGATTATGTTCTTGGTGATGACACTGGCCTCTGATGGTCCAAGATAACGTCCTCTGGCGACGATTAGTGTAGGCGATGGGGAAGCAACGGTGATGAGGCAGGCGGTTGAAAAAAGCCTCTTCCAAGGAACTTCGGGGCGGCGGTCGATACTGATGTAGAGGAGGCAGACGGCAGAGCGTCGAAAAGAAGTTTCACAGCGAGGGCAAACACCTGCATTGTGAAAACTATCTCATTAGTAGCCTGCGCTGATGCACAGCTACCGAGCCGACAGACCGGTGGTGATGGCAGCACGGGCTTTATATTGCTGATAAAATTTTCAGATGATGTTCTTGGGGATGACACTGGCCTCTGATGGTCCAAGATGACGTCCTCTGGCGACGATGAGTGTAGGCGATGAGGAAACAATGGTGATGAGGCAGGCGGTTGAAAAACACCTCTTCCAAGGAACCTCGGGGCGGCGGTCGATACTGATGTACAGGAGGCAGACGGCAGAGCGTCGAAAAGAAGTTTCACAGCGAGGGCAAACACCTGCATTGTGAAAACTATCTCATTAGTAGCCTGCGCTGATGCACAGCTACCGAGCCGACAGACCGGTGGTGATGGCAGCACGGGCTTTATATTGCTGATAGAATTTTCAGATAATGTTCTTGGTGATGACACTGGCCTCTGATGGTCCAAGATAACGTCCTCTGGCGACGATGAGTGTAGGCGATGGGGAAGCAACGGTGATGAGGCAGGCGGTTGAAAAAAGCCTCTTCCAAGGAACTTCGGGGCGGCGGTAGATACTGATGACCAGGAGGCAGACGGCAGAGCGTCGAAAAGTTTCACAGGGAGGGCAAACACCTGCATTGTGAAAACTATCTGATTAGTAGCCTGCGCTGATGCACAGCTACTGAGCCCACAGACCGGTGGCGATTGCAGCACGGGCTTTGTATCTGATAGAATTCTCAGATGATGTTCTTTTTGATGACACTTGCCTCTGATGGTCCAAGATGACGTCCTCTGGCGACGATGAGTGTAGGCGATGAGGAAACAATGGTGATGAGGCAGGCGGTTGAAAAAAACCTCTTCCAAGGAACCTCGGGGCGGCGGTCGATACTGATGTACAGGAGGCAGACGGCAGAGCGTCGAAAGAAGTTTTACAGCGAGGGCAAACACCTGCATTGTGAAAACTATCTGATTAGTAGCCTGCGCTGATGCACAGCTACTGAGCCCACAGACCGGTGGCGATGGCAGCACGGGCTTTGTATTGCTGATAGAATTTTCTGATTATGTTCTTGGTGATGACACTGGCCTCTGATGGTGCAAGATAACGTCCTCTGGCGACGATTAGTGTAGGCGATGGGGAAGCAACGGTGATGAGGCAGGCGGTTGAAAAAAGCCTCTTCCAAGGAACTTCGGGGCGGCGGTCGATACTGATGTACAGGATGCAGACGGCAGAGCGTCGAAAAGAAGTTTCACAGCGAGGGCAAACACCTGCATTGTGAAAACTATCTCATTAGTAGCCTGCGCTGATGCACAGCTACCGAGCCGCCAGACCGGTGGTGATGGCAGCACGGGCTTTATATTGCTGATAGAATTTTCAGATGATGTTCTTGGGGATGACACTGGCCTCTGATGGTCCAAGATGACGTCCTCTGGCGACGATGAGTAGGTGATGAGGAAGCAACGGTGATGAGAGAGGCGGTTGAGAAAGCCTCTACCATGGAACTTCGGGGCGGCGGTCGATACTGATGTACAGGAGGCAGGCGGCAGAGCGTCGAAAAGAAGTTTCACAGCGAGGGCAAACACCTGCATTGTGAAAACTATCTGATTAGTAGCCTGCGCTGATGCACAGCTACCGAGCCCACAGACCGGTGGCGATGGCAGCACGGGCTTTGTATTGCTGATAGAATTTTCAGATGATGTTCTTTTTGATGACACTGGCCTCTGATGGTCCATGATGACGTCTTCTGGCGACGATGAGTGTTGGCGATGAGGAAGCAACGGTGATCAGGCAGGCGGTTGAAAAAGGCCTCTTCCAAGAAACTTCGAGGCGGCGGTCGAAATTGATGCACAGGAGGCAGACGGCGGAGCGTCGAAAAGAAGTTTCACAGCGAGGGCAAACACCTGCATTGTGAAAACTATCTGATTAGTCGCCGGCGCTGATGCACAGCTACCGACCCCAGAGACCGGTCGCGGTTGCAGCAGGGGGTTTATATTGCTGATAGAATTTTCTGATTATGTTCTTGGTGATGACACCGGCCTCTGATGGTCCAAGATAACGTCCTCTGGCGACGATGAGTGTAGGCGATGGGGAAGCAACGGTGATGAGGCAGGCGGTTGAAAAAAGCCTCTTCCAAGGAACTTCGGGGCGGCGGTCGATACTGATGTACAGGAGGCAGACGGCAGAGCGTCGAAAAGAAGTTTTACAGCGAGGGCAAACACCTGCATTGTGAAAACTATCTCATTAGTAGCCTGCGCTGATGCACAGCTATCGAGCCCACAGACCGGTGGCGATGGCAGCACGGGCTTTATATTGCTGATAGAATTTTCAGATGATGTTCTTGGTGATGACACTTGCCTCTGATGGTCCAAGATGACGTTTTCTGGCGACGATGAGTGTAGGCGATGAGGAAACAATGGTGATGAGGCAGGCGGTTGAAAAAAACCTCTTCCAAGGAACCTCGGGGCGGCGGTCGATACTGATGTACAGGAGGCAGACGGCAGAGCGTCGAAAAGAAGTTTCACAGCGAGGGCAAACACCTGCATTGTGAAAACTCTCTGATTAGTAGCCTGCGCTGATGCACAGCTACCGACCCCAGAGACCGGTCGCGGTGGCAGCACGGGGTTTATATTGCTGATAGAATTTTCTGATTATGTTCTTGGTGATGACACTGGCCTCTGATGGTCCAAGATAACGTCCTCTGGCGACGATTAGTGTAGGCGATGGGGAAGCAACGGTGATGAGGCAGGCGGTTGAAAAAGCCTCTTCCAAGGAACATCGGGGCGGCGGTCGATACTGATGTACAGGAGGCAGACGGCAGAGCGTCGAAAAGAAGTTTCACAGCGAGGGCAAACACCTGCATTGTGAAAACTATCTCATTAGTAGCCTGCGCTGATGCACAGCTACCGAGCCGACAGAACGGTGGTGATGGCAGCACGGGCTTTATATTGCTGATAGAATTTTCAGATGATGTTCTTGGGGATGACACTGGCCTCTGGTGGTCCAAGATGACGTCCTCGGGCGACGATGAGTGTAGGTGATGAGGAAGCAACGGTGATGAGACAGGCGGTTGAAAAAAGCCTCTACCATAGAACTTCGGGGCGGCGGTCGATACTGATGCACAGGAGGCAGGCGGCAGAGCATCGAAAAGAAGTTTCACAGCGAGGGCAAACACCTGCATTGTGAAAACTATCTGATTAGTAGCCTGCGCTGATGGACAGCTATCGAGCCCACAGACCGGTGGCGATGGCAGCACGGGCTTTATATTGCTGATAGAATTTTCAGATGATGTTCTTGGTGATGACACTGGCCTCTGATGGTCCAAGATGACGTCTTCTGGCGACGTTGAGTGTTGGCGATGAGGAAGCAACGGTGATCAGGCAGGCGGTTGAAAAAGGCCTCTTCCAAGAAACGTCGAGGCGGCGGTCGAAATTGATGCACAGGAGGCAGACGGCGGAGCGTCTAAAAGAAGTTTCTCAGCGAGGCAAACACCTGCATTGTGAAAAGTAACGGATTAGTAGCCTGCGCTGATGCACAGCTACCGACCCCACAGACCGGTCGCGGTTGCAGCAGGGGGTTTATATTGCTGATAGAATTTTCTGATTTTGTTCTTGGTGATGACACTGGCCTCTGATGGTCCAAGATAACGTCCTCTGGTGACGATGAGTGTAGGCGATGGGGGAGCAACGGTGATGAGGCAGGCGGTTGAAAAAAGCCTCTTCCGAGGAACTTCGGGGCGGCGGTCGATACTGATGTACAGGAGGCAGACGGCAGAGCGTCGAAAAGAAGTTTCACAGCGAGGGCAAACACCTGCATTGTTAAAACTATCTCATTAGTAGCCTGCGCTGATGCACAGCTATCGAGCCCACAGACCGGTGGCGATGGCAGCACGGGCTTTATATTGCTGATAGAATTTTCAGATGATGTTCTTGGTGATGACACTTGCCTCTGATGGTCCAAGATGACGTTTTCTGGCGACGATGAGTATAGGCGATGAGGAAACAATGGTGATGAGGCAGGCGGTTAAAAAAAACCTCTTCCAAGGAACCTCGGGGCGGCGGTCGATACTGATGTACAGGAGGCAGACGGCAGAGCGTCGAAAAGAAGTTTCACAGCGAGGGCAAACACCTGCATTGTGAAAACTCTCTGATTAGTAGCCTGCGCTGATGCACAGCTACCGAGCCCACAGACCGGTCGCGGTGGCAGCACGGGGTTTATATTGCTGATAGAATTTTCTCAATATGTTCTTGGTGATGACACTGGCCTCTGATGGTCCAAGATGACGTCCTCTGGCGATGATTAGTGTAGGCGATGAGGAAACAACGGTGATGAGGCAGGCGGTTGAAAAAACCCTTCCAAGGAACTTCGGGGCGGCGGTCGATACTGATGTACAGGAGGCAGACGGCAGAGCGTCGAAAAGAAGTTTCACAGCGAGGGCAAACACCTGCATTGTGAAAACTATCTGATTAGTAGCCTGCGCTGATGCAGCTACCGACCCCAGAGACCGGTCGCGGTGGCAGCACGGGGTTTATATTGCTGATAGAATTTTCAGATTATGTTCTTGGTGATGACACTGGCCTCTGATGGTCCAAGATAACGTCCTCTGGCGACGATTAGTGTAGGCGATGGGGAAGCAACGGTGATGAGGCAGGCGGTTGAAAAAAGCCTCTTCCAAGGAACTTCGGGGCGGCGGTCGATACTGATGTACAGGATGCAGACGGCAGAGCGTCGAAAAGAAGTTTCACAGCGAGGGCAAACACCTGCATTGTGAAAACTATCTCATTAGTAGCCTGCGCTGATGCACAGCTACCGAGCCGACAGACCGGTGGTGATGGCAGCACGGGCTTTATATTGCTGATATAATTTTCAGATAATGTTCTTGGTGATGACACTGGCCTCTGATGGTCCAAGATAACGTCCTCTGGCAATGATTAGTGTAGGCGATGAGGAAACAACGGTGATGAGGCAGGCGGTTGAAAGAACCCTTCCAAGGAACTTCGGGGCGGCGGTCGATACTGATGTACAGGATGCAGACGGCAGAGCGTCGAAAAGAAGTTTCACAGCGAGGGCAAACACCTGCATTGTGAAAACTATCTCATTAGTAGCCTGCGCTGATGCACAGCTACCGAGCCGACAGAACGGTGGTGATGGCAGGACGGGCTTTATATTGCTGATAGAATTTTCAGACGATGTTCTTGGGGATGACACTGACCTCTGATGGTCCAAGATGACGTCCTCTGGCGACGATGAGTGTAGGTGATGAGGAAGCAACGGTGATGAGACAGGCGGTTGAAAAAGCCTCTACCATTGAACTTCGGGACGGCGGTCGATACTGATGTACAGGAGGCAGGCGGCAGAGCGTCGAAAAGAAGTTTCACAGCGAGGGCAAACACCTGCATTGTGAAAACTATCTGATTAGTAGCCTGCGCTGATGCACAGCTACCGAGCACACAGACCGGTGGCGATGGCAGCACGGGCTTTATATTGCTGATAGAATTTTCAGATAATGTTCTTGGTGATGACACTAGCCTCTGATGGTCCAAGATGACGTCCTCCGCAGCCGATGAGTGTAGGCGTCGAGGAAACAATGGTGATGAGGCAGGCGGTTGAAAAAACCTCTTCCAAGGAACCTCGGGGCGGCGGTCGATACTGATGTACAGGAGGCAGACGGCAGAGCGTCGAAAAGAAGTTTCACAGTGAGGGCAAACACCTGCATTGTGAAAACTATCTCATTAGTAGCCTGCGCTGATGCACAGCTACCGAGCCGACAGACCGGTGGTGATGGCAGCACGGGCTTTATATTGCTGATAGAATTTTCAGATGATGTTCTTGGGGATGACACTGGCCTCTGATGGTCCAAGATGACGTCCTCTGGCGACGATGAGTGTAGGCGATGAGGAAGCAACGGTGATGAGACAGGCGGTTGAAAAAAGCCTCTACCATGGAACTTCGGGGCGGCGGTCGATACTGATGTACAGGAGGCAGGCGGCAGAGCGTCGAAAAGAAGTTTCACAGCGAGGGCAAACACCTGCATTGTGAAAACTATCTGATTAGTAGCCTGCGCTGATGGACAGCTATCGAGCCCACAGACCGGTGGCGATGGCAGCACGGGCTTTATATTGCTGATAGAATTTTCAGATGATGTTCTTGGTGATGACACTTGCCTCTGATGGTCCAAGATGACGTCCTCTGGCGACGATGAGTGTAGGCGATCAGGAAACAATGGTGATGAGGCAGGCGGTTGAAAAAAACCTCTTCCAAGGAACCTCGGGGCGGCGGTCGATACTGATGTACAGGAGGCAGACGACAGAGCGTCGAAAAGAAGTTTCACAGCGAGGGCAAACACCTGCATTGTGAAAACTCTCTGATTAGTAGCCTGCGCTGATGCACAGCTACCGAGCCCACAGACCGGTCGCGGTGGCAGCACGGGGTTTATATTGCTGATAGAATTTTCTGATTATGTTCTTGGTGATGACACTGGCCTCTGATGGTCCAAGATAACGTCCTCTGGCGACGATTAGTGTAGGCGATGGGGAAGCAACGGTGATGAGGCAGGCGGTTGAAAAAAGCCTCTTCCAAGGAACTTCGGGGCGGCGGTCGATACTGATGTAGAGGAGGCAGACGGCAGAGCGTCGAAAAGAAGTTTCACAGCGAGGGCAAACACCTGCATTGTGAAAACTATCTCATTAGTAGCCTGCGTTGATGCACAGCTACCGAGCCGACAGACCGGTGGTGATGGCAGCACGCGCTTTATATTGCTGATAAAATTTTCAGATGATGTTCTTGGGGATGACACTGGCCTCTGATGGTCCAAGATGACGTCCTCTGGCGACGATGAGTGTAGGCGATGAGGAAACAATGGTGATGAGGCAGGCGGTTGAAAAACACCTCTTCCAAGGAACCTCGGGGCGTCGGTCGATACTGATGTACAGGAGGCAGACGGCAGAGCGTCGAAAAGAAGTTTCACAGCGAGGGCAAACACCTGCATTGTGAAAACTCTCTGATTAGTAGCCTGCGCTGATGCACAGCTACCGAGCCCACAGACCGGTCCCGGTGGCAGCAAGGGCTTTATATTGCTGATAGAATTTTCTGATTATGTTCTTGGTGATGACACTGGCCTCTGATGGTCCAAAGTAACGTCCTCTGGCGACGATGAGTGTAGGCGATGGGGAAGCAACGGTGATGAGGCAGGCGGTTGAAAAAAGCCTCTTCCAAGGAACTTCGGGGCGGCGGTCGATACTGATGTACAGGATGCAGACGGCAGAGCGTCGAAAAGAAGTTTCACAGCGAGGGCAAACACCTGCATTGTGAAAACTTTTTGATTAGTAGCCTGCGCTGATGCACAGCTACCGACCCCAGAGACCGGTCGCGGTGGCAGCACGGGGTTTATATTGCTGATAGAATTTTCTGATTATGTTCTTGGTGATGACAATGGCCTCTGATGGTCCAAGATAACGTCCTCTGGCGACGATGAGTGTAGGTGATGAGGAAGCAACGGTGATGAGGCAGGCGGTTGAAAAAAGCCTCTTCCAAGGAACTTCGGGGCGGCGGTCGATACTGATGTACAGGATGCAGACGGCAGAGCGTCGAAAAGAAGTTTCACAGCGAGGGCAAACACCTGCATTGTGAAAACTATCTCATTAGTAGCCTGCGCTGATGCACAGCTACCGAGCCGACAGACCGGTGGTGATGGCAGCACGGGCTTTATATTGCTGATAGAATTTTCAGATAATGTTCTTGGTGATGACACTGGCCTCTGATGGTCCAAGATAACGTCCTCTGGCAATGATTAGTGTAGGCGATGAGGAAACAACGGTGATGAGGCAGGCGGTTGAAAGAACCCTTTCAAGGAACTTCGGGGCGGCGGTCGATACTGATGTACAGGATGCAGACGGCAGAGCGTCGAAAAGAAGTTTCACAGCGAGGGCAAACACGTGCATTGTGAAAACTCTCTGATTAGTAGCCTGCGCTGATGCACAGCTACCGAGCCCACAGACCGGTCGCGGTGGCAGCAAGGGCTTTATATTGCTGATAGAATTTTCTGATTATGTTCTTGGTGATGACACTGGCCCCTGATGGTCCAAGATAACGTCCTCTGGCGACGATGAGTGTAGGCGATGGGGAAGCAACGGTGATGAGGCAGGCGGTTGAAAAAAGCCTCTTCCAAGGAACTTCGGGGCGGCGGTAGATACTGATGACCAGGAGGCAGACGGCAGAGCGTCGAAAAGTTTCACAGGGAGGGCAAACACCTGCATTGTGAAAACTATCTGATTAGTAGCCTGCGCTGATGCACAGCTACTGAGCCCACAGACCGGTGGCGATTGCAGCACGGGCTTTGTATCTGATAGAATTTTCTGATTATGTTCTTGGTGATGACACTGGCCTCTGATGGTGCAAGATAACGTCCTCTGGCGACGATTAGTGTAGGCGATGAGGAAACGGTGATGAGGCAGGCGGTTGAACGAACCCTTCAAAGGAACTTCGGGGCGGCGGTCGATACTGATGTACAGGAGGCAGACGGCAGAGCGTCGAAAAGAAGTTTCACAGCGAGGGCAAACACCTGCATTGTGAAAACTATCTGATTAGTAGCCTGCGCTGATGCACAGCTACCGACCCCAGAGACGGGTCGCGGTGGCAGCACGGGGTTTATATTGCTGATAGAATTTTCTGATTATGTTCTTGGTGATGACACTGGCCACTGATGGTCCAAGATGACGTCCTCTGGCGACGATGAGTGTAGGCGTCGAGGAAACAATGGTGATGAGGCAGCCGGTTGAAAAAAACCTCTTCCAAGGAACCTCGGGGCGGCGGTCGATACTGATGTACAGGAGGCAGACGGCAGAGCGTCGAAAAGAAGTTTCACAGCGAGGGCAAACACCTGCATTGTGAAAACTATCTCATTAGAAGCCTGCGCAGATGCACAGCTACCGAGCTGAGAGACCGGTGGTGATGGCAGCACGGGCTTTATATTGCTGATAGAATTTTCAGATGATGTTCTTGGGGATGACACTGGCCTCTGATGGTCCATGATGACGTCCTCTGGCGACGATGAGTGTAGGCGATGAGGAAGCAACGGTGATGAGACAGGCGGTTGAAAAAAGCCTCTACCATGGAACTTCGGGGCGGCGGTCGATACTGATGTACAGGAGGCAGGCGGCAGAGCGTCGAAAAGAAGTTTCACAGCGAGGGCAAACACCTGCATTGTGAAAACTATCTGATTAGTAGCCTGCGCTGATGCACAGCTATCGAGCCCACAGACAGGTGGCGATGGCAGCACGGGCTTTATATTGCTGATAGAATTTTCAGATGATGTTCTTGGTGATGACACTGGCCTCTGATGGTCCAAGATAACGTCCTCTGGCGACGATTAGTGTAGGCGATGGGGAAGCAACGGTGATGAGGCAGGCGGTTGAAAAAAGCCTCTTCCAAGGAACATCGGGGCGGCGGTCGATACTGATGTACAGGAGGCAGACGGCAGAGCGTCGAAAAGAAGTTTCACAGCGAGTGCAAACACCTGCATTGTGAAAACTATCTGATTAGTAGCCTGCGCTGATGCACAGCTACCGAGCCCACAAACCGGTGGCGATGGCAGCACAGGCTTTATATTGCTGATAGAATTTTCAGATTATGTTCTTGGTGATGACACTGGCCTCTGATGGTCCAAGATGACGTCTTCTGGCGACGATGAGTGTTGGCGATGAGGAAGCAACGGTGATCAGGCAGGCGGTTGAAAAAGGCCTCTTCCAAGAAACTTCGAGGCGGCGGTCGAAATTGATGCACAGGAGGCAGACGGCGGAGCGTCTAAAAGAAGTTTCACAGCGAGGCAAACACCTGCATTGTGAAAAGTAGCGGATTAGTAGCCTGCGCTGATGCACAGCTACCGACCCCAGAGACCGGTCGCGGTTGCAGCAGGGGGTTTATATTGCTGATAGAATTTTCTGATTATGTTCTTGGTGATGACACCGGCCTCTGATGGTCCAAGATAACGTCCTCTGGCGACGATGAGTGTAGGCGATGGGGAAGCAACGGTGATGAGGCAGGCGGTTGAAAAAAGCCTCTTCCAAGGAACTTCGGGGCGGCGGTCGATACTGATGTACAGGAGGCAGACGGCAGAGCGTCGAAAAGAAGTTTTACAGCGAGGGCAAACACCTGCATTGTGAGAACTATCTCATTAGTAGCCTGCGCTGATGCACAGCTATCGAGCCCACAGACCGGTGGCGATGGCAGCACGGGCTTTATATTGCTGATAGAATTTTCAGGTGATGTTCTTGGTGATGACACTTGCCTCTGATGGTCCAAGATGACGTTTTCTGGCGACGATGAGTGTAGGCGATGAGAAAACAATGGTGATGAGGCAGGCGGTTGAAAAAAACCTCTTCCAAGGAACCTCGGGGCGGCGGTCGATACTGATGTACAGGAGGCAGACGGCAGAGCGTCGAAAAGAAGTTTCACAGCGAGGGCAAACACCTGCATTGTGAAAACTCTCTGATTAGTAGCCTGCGCTGATGCACAGCTACCGACCCCAGAGGCCGGTCGCGGTGGCAGCACGGGGTTTATATTGCTGATAGAATTTTCTGATTATGTTCTTGGTGATGACACTGGCCTCTGATGGTCCAAGATAACGTCCTCTGGCGACGATTAGTGTAGGCGATGGGGAAGCAACGGTGATGAGGCAGGCGGTTGAAAAAAGCCTCTTCCAAGGAACATCGGTGCGGCGGTCGATACTGATGTACAGGAGGCAGACGGCAGAGCGTCGAAAAGAAGTTTCACAGCGAGGGCAAACACCTGCATTGTGAAAACTGTCTCATTAGCAGCCTGCGCTGATGCACAGCTACCGAGCCGACAGAACGGTGGTGATGGCAGCACGGGCTTTATATTGCTGATAGAATTTTCAGATGATGTTCTTGGGGATGACACTGGCCTCTGATGGTCCAAGATGACGTCCTCTGGCGACGATGAGTGTAGGTGATGAGGAAGCAACGGTGATGAGACAGGCGGTTGAAAAAAGCCTCTACCATGGAACTTCGGGGCGGCGGTCGATACTGATGCACAGGAGGCAGGCGGCAGAGCATCGAAAAGAAGTTTCACAGCGAGGGCAAACACCTGCATTGTGAAAACTATCTGATTAGTAGCCTGCGCTGATGGACAGCTATCGAGCCCACAGACCGGTGGCGATGGCAGCACGGGCTTTATATTGCTGATAGAATTTTCAGATGATGTTCTTGGTGATGACACTTGCCTCTGATGGTCCAAGATGACGTTTTCTGGCGACGATGAGTATAGGCGATGAGGAAACAATGGTGATGAGGCAGGCGGTTGAAAAAAACCTCCTCCAAGGAACCTCGGGGCGGCGGTCGATACTGATGTACAGGAGGCAGACGGCAGAGCGTCGAAAAGAAGTTTCACAGCGAGGGCAAACACCTGCATTGTGAAAACTCTCTGATTAGTAGCCTGCGCTGATGCACAGCTACCGAGCCCACAGACCGGTCGCGGTGGCAGCAAGGGCTTTATATTGCTGATAGAATTTTCTGATTATGTTCTTGGTGATGACACTGGCCCCTGATGGTCCAAGATAACGTCCTCTGGCGACGATGAGTGTAGGCGATGGGGAAGCAACGGTGATGAGGCAGGCGGTTGAAAAAAGCCTCTTCCAAGGAACTTCGGGGCGGCGGTAGATACTGATGACCAGGAGGCAGACGGCAGAGCGTCGAAAAGTTTCACAGGGAGGGCAAACACCTGCATTGTGAAAACTATCTGATTAGTAGCCTGCGCTGATGCACAGCTACTGAGCCAACAGACCGGTGGCGATTGCAGCACGGGCTTTGTATCTGATAGAATTTTCAGATGATGTTCTTTTTGATGACACTTGCCTCTGATGGTCCAAGATGACGTCCTCTGGCGACGATGAGTGTAGGCGATGAGGAAACAATGGTGATGAGGCAGGCGGTTGAAAAAACCTCTTCCAAGGAACCTCGGGGCGGCGGTCGATACTGATGTACAGGAGGCAGACGGCAGAGCGTCGAAAGAAGTTTTACAGCGAGGGCAAACACCTGCATTGTGAAAACTATCTGATAAGTAGCCTGCGCTGATGCACAGCTACTGAGCCCACAGACCGGTGGCGATGGCAGCACGGGCTTTGTATTGCTGATAGAATTTTCTGATTATGTTCTTGGTGATGACACTGGCCTCTGATGGTGCAAGATAACGTCCTCTGGCGACGATTAGTGTAGGCGATGGGGAAGCAACGGTGATGAGGCAGGCGGTTGAAAAAAGCCTCTTCCAAGGAACTTCGGGGCGGCGGTCGATACTGATGTACAGGATGCAGACGGCAGAGCGTCGAAAAGAAGTTTCACAGCGAGGGCAAACACCTGCATTGTGAAAACTATCTCATTAGTAGCCTGCGCTGATGCACAGCTACCGAGCCGACAGACCGGTGGTGATGGCAGCACGGGCTTTATATTGCTGATAGAATTTTCAGATGATGTTCTTGGGGATGACACTGGCCTCTGATGGTCCAAGATGACTTCCTCTGGCGACGATGAGTGTAGGTGATGAGGAAGCAACGGTGATGAGAGAGGCGGTTGAAAAAGCCTCTACCATGGAACTTCGGGGCGGCGGTCGATACTGATGTACAGGAGGCAGGCGGCAGAGCGTCGAAAAGAAGTTTCACAGCGAGGGCAAACACCTGCATTGTGAAAACTATCTGATTAGTAGCCTGCGCTGATGCACAGCTATCGAGCCCACAGACAGGTGGCGATGGCAGCACGGGCTTTATATTGCTGATAGAATTTTCAGATGATGTTCTTGGTGATGACACTGGCCTCTGATGGTCCAAGATAACGTCCTCTGGCGACGATTAGTGTAGGCGATGGGGAAGCAACGGTGATGAGGCAGGCGGTTGAAAAAAGCCTCTTCCAAGGAACATCGGGGCGGCGGTCGATAGTGATGTACAGGAGGCAGACGGCAGAGCGTCGAAAAGAAGTTTCACAGCGAGTGCAAACACCTGCATTGTGAAAACTATCTGATTAGTAGCCTGCGCTGATGCACAGCTACCGAGCCCACAAACCGGTGGCGATGGCAGCACAGGCTTTATATTGCTGATAGAATTTTCAGATTATGTTCTTGGTGATGACACTGGCCTCTGATGGTCCAAGATGACGTCTTCTGGCGACGATGAGTGTTGGCGATGAGGAAGCAACGGTGATCAGGCAGGCGGTTGAAAAAGGCCTCTTCCAAGAAACTTCGAGGCGGCGGTCGAAATTGATGCACAGGAGGCAGACGGCGGAGCGTCTAAAAGAAGTTTCACAGCGAGGCAAACACCTGCATTGTGAAAAGTAGCGGATTAGTAGCCTGCGCTGATGCACAGCTACCGACCCCAGAGACCGGTCGCGGTTGCAGCAGGGGGTTTATATTGCTGATAGAATTTTCTGATTATGTTCTTGGTGATGACACCGGCCTCTGATGGTCCAAGATAACGTCCTCTGGCGACGATGAGTGTAGGCGATGGGGAAGCAACGGTGATGAGGCAGGCGGTTGAAAAAAGCCTCTTCCAAGGAACTTCGGGGCGGCGGTCGATACTGATGTACAGGAGGCAGACGGCAGAGCGTCGAAAAGAAGTTTTACAGCGAGGGCAAACACCTGCATTGTGAAAACTATCTCATTAGTAGCCTGCGCTGATGCACAGCTATCGAGCCCACAGACCGGTGGCGATGGCAGCACGGGCTTTATATTGCTGATAGAATTTTCAGATGATGTTCTTGGTGATGACACTTGCCTCTGATGGTCCAAGATGACGTTTTCTGGCGACGATGAGTGTAGGCGATGAGGAAACAATGGTGATGAGGCAGGCGGTTGAAAAAAAACCTCTTCCAAGGAACCTCGGGGCGGCGGTCGATACTGATGTACAGGAGGCAGACGGCAGAGCGTCGAAAAGAAGTTTCACAGCGAGGGCAAACACCTGCATTGTGAAAACTCTCTGATTAGTAGCCTGCGCTGATGCACAGCTACCGACCCCAGAGACCGGTCGCGGTGGCAGCACGGGGTTTATATTGCTGATAGAATTTTCTGATTATGTTCTTGGTGATGACACTGGCCTCTGATGGTCCAAGATAACGTCCTCTGGCGACGATTAGTGTAGGCGATGGGGAAGCAACGGTGATGAGGCAGGCGGTTGAAAAAAGCCTCTTCCAAGGAACATCGGGGCGGCGGTCGATACTGATGTACAGGAGGCAGACGGCAGAGCGTCGAAAAGAAGTTTCACAGCGAGGGTAAACACCTGCATTGTGAAAACTATCTCATTAGTAGCCTGCGCTGATGCACAGCTACCGAGCCGACAGAACGGTGGTGATGGCAGCACGGGCTTTATATTGCTGATAGAATTTTCAGATGATGTTCTTGGGGATGACACTGGCCTCTGATGGTCCAAGATGACGTCCTCTGGCGACGATGAGTGTAGGTGATGAGGAAGCAACGGTGATGAGACAGGCGGTTGAAAAAAGCCTCTACCATGGAACTTCGGGGCGGCGGTCGATACTGATGCACAGGAGGCAGGCGGCAGAGCATCGAAAAGAAGTTTCACAGCGAGGGCAAACACCTGCATTGTGAAAACTATCTGATTAGTAGCCTGCGCTGATGGACAGCTATCGAGCCCACAGACCGGTGGCGATGGCAGCACGGGCTTTATATTGCTGATAGAATTTTCAGATGATGTTCTTGGTGATGACACTGGCCTCTGATGGTCCAAGATGACGTCTTCTGGCGACGATGAGTGTTGGCGATGAGGAAGCAACGGTGATCAGGCAGGCGGTTGAAAAAGGCCTCTTCCAAGAAACGTCGAGGCGGCGGTCGAAATTGATGCACAGGAGGCAGACGGCGGAGCGTCTAAAAGAAGTTTCTCAGCGAGGCAAACACCTGCATTGTGAAAAGTAACGGATTAGTAGCCTGCGCTGATGCACAGCTACCGACCCCAGAGACCGGTCGCGGTTGCAGCAGGGGGTTTATATTGCTGATAGAATTTTCTGATTTTGTTCTTGGTGATGACACTGGCCTCTGATGGTCCAAGATAACGTCCTCTGGTGACGATGAGTGTAGGCGATGGGGGAGCAACGGTGATGAGGCAGGCGGTTGAAAAAAGCCTCTTCCAAGGAACTTCGGGGCGGCGGTCGATACTGATGTACGGGAGGCAGACGGCAGAGCGTCGAAAAGAAGTTTCACAGCGAGGGCAAACACCTGCATTGTTAAAACTATCTCATTAGTAGCCTGCGCTGATGCACAGCTATCGAGCCCACAGACCGGTGGCGATGGCAGCACGGGCTTTATATTGCTGATAGAATTTTCAGATGATGTTCTTGGTGATGACACTTGCCTCTGATGGTCCAAGATGACGTTTTCTGGCGACGATGAGTATAGGCGATGAGGAAACAATGGTGATGAGGCAGGCGGTTGAAAAAAACCTCTTCCAAGGAACCTCGGGGCGGCGGTCGATACTGATGTACAGGAGGCAGACGGCAGAGCGTCGAAAAGAAGTTTCACAGCGAGGGCAAACACCTGCATTGTGAAAACTCTCTGATTAGTAGCCTGCGCTGATGCACAGCTACCGAGCCCACAGACCGGTCGCGGTGGCAGCAAGGGTTTTATATTGCTGATAGAATTTTCTGATTATGTTCTTGGTGATGACACTGGCCCCTGATGGTCCAAGATAACGTCCTCTGGCGACGATGAGTGTAGGCGATGGGGAAGCAACGGTGATGAGGCAGGCGGTTGAAAAAAGCCTTTTCCAAGGAACTTCGGGGCGGCGGTAGATACTGATGACCAGGAGGCAGACGGCAGAGCGTCGAAAAGTTTCACAGGGAGGGCAAACACCTGCATTGTGAAAACTATCTGATTAGTAGCCTGCGCTGATGCACAGCTACTGAGCCAACAGACCGGTGGCGATTGCAGCACGGGCTTTGTATCTGATAGAATTTTCAGATGATGTTCTTTTTGATGACACTTGCCTCTGATGGTCCAAGATGACGTCCTCTGGCGACGATGAGTGTAGGCGATGAGGAAACAATGGTGATGAGGCAGGCGGTTGAAAAAACCTCTTCCAAGGAACCTCGGGGCGGCGGTCGATACTGATGTACAGGAGGCAGACGGCAGAGCGTCGAAAGAAGTTTTACAGCGAGGGCAAACACCTGCATTGTGAAAACTATCTGATTAGTAGCCTGCGCTGATGCACAGCTACTGAGCCCACAGACCGGTGGCGATGGCAGCACGGGCTTTGTATTGCTGATAGAATTTTCTGATTATGTTCTTGGTGATGACACTGGCCTCTGATGGTGCAAGATAACGTCCTCTGGCGACGATTAGTGTAGGCGATGGGGAAGCAACGGTGATGAGGCAGGCGGTTGAAAAAAGCCTCTTCCAAGGAACTTCGGGGCGGCGGTCGATACTGATGTACAGGATGCAGACGGCAGAGCGTCGAAAAGAAGTTTCACAGCGAGGGCAAACACCTGCATTGTGTAAACTATCTCATTAGTAGCCTGCGCTGATGCACAGCTACCGAGCCGACAGACCGGTGGTGATGGCAGCACGGGCTTTATATTGCTGATAGAATTTTCAGATGATGTTCTTGGGGATGACACTGGCCTCTGATGGTCCAAGATGACGTCCTCTGGCGACGATGAGTGTAGGTGATGAGGAAGCAACGGTGATGAGAGAGGCGGTTGAAAAAGCCTCTACCATGGAACTTCGGGGCGGCGGTCGATACTGATGTACAGGAGGCAGGCGGCAGAGCGTCGAAAAGAAGTTTCACAGCGAGGGCAAACACCTGCATTGTGAAAACTATCTGATTAGTAGCCTGCGCTGATGCACAGCTACCGAGCCCACAGACCGGTGGCGATGGCAGCACGGGCTTTATATTGCGGATAGAATTTTCAGATAATGTTCTTGGTGATGACACTGGCCTCTGATGGTCCAAGATAACGTCCTCTGGCGATGATTAGTGTAGGCGATGAGGAAACGGTGATGAGGCAGGCTGTTGAACGAACCCTTCCAAGCAACTTCGGGGCGGCGGTCGATACTGATGTACAGGAGGCAGACGGCAGAGCGTCGAAAAGAAGTTTCACAGCGAGGGCAAACACCTGCATTGTGAAAACTATCTGATTAGTAGCCTGCGCTGATGCACAGCTACCGACCCCAGAGACCGGTCGCGGTGGCAGCACGGGGTTTATATTGCTGATAGAATTTTCTGATTATGTTCTTGGTGATGACACTGGCCACTGATGGTCCAAGATGACGTCCTCTGGCGACGATGAGTGTAGGCGTCGAGGAAACAATGGTGATGAGGCAGCCGGTTGAAAAAAACCTCTTCCAAGGAACCTCGGGGCGGCGGTCGATACTGATGTACAGGAGGCAGACGGCAGAGCGTCGAAAAGAAGTTTCACAGCGAGGGCAAACACCTGCATTGTGAAAACTATCTCATTAGTAGCCTGCGCAGATGCACAGCTACCGAGCTGAGAGACCGGTGGTGATGGCAGCACGGGCTTTATATTGCTGATAGAATTTTCAGATGATGTTCTTGGGGATTACACTGGCCTCTGATGGTCCAAGATGACGTCCTCTGGCGACGATGAGTGTAGGCGATGAGGAAGCAACGGTGATGAGACAGGCGGTTGAAAAAAGCCTCTACCATGGAACTTCGGGGCGGCGGTCGATACTGATGTACAGGAGGCAGGCGGCAGAGCGTCGAAAAGAAGTTTCACAGCGAGGGCAAACACCTGCATTGTGAAAACTATCTGATTAGTAGCCTGCGCTGATGCACAGCTATCGAGCCCACAGACAGGTGGCGATGGCAGCACGGGCTTTATATTGCTGATAGAATTTTCAGATGATGTTCTTGGTGATGACACTTGCCTCTGATGGTCCAAGATGACGTCCTCTGGCGACGATGAGTGTAGGCGATGAGGAAACAATGGTGATGAGGCAGGCGGTTGAAAAAAACCTCTTCCAAGGAACCTCGGGGCGGCGGTCGATACTGATGTACAGGAGGCAGACGGCAGAGCGTCGAAAAGAAGTGTCACAGCGAGGGCAAACACCTGCATTGTGAAAACTCTCTGATTAGTAGCCTGCGCTGATGCACAGCTACCGAGCCCACAGACCGGTCGCGGTGGCAGCACGGGGTTTATATTGCTGATAGAATTTTCTGATTATGTTCTTGGTGATGACACTGGCCTCTGATGGTCCAAGATAACGTCCTCTGGCGACGATGAGTGTAGGCGATGGGGAAGCAACGGTGATGAGGCAGGCGGTTGAAAAAAGCCTCTTCCAAGGAACTTCGGGGCGGCGGTCGATACTGATGTACAGGAGGCAGACGGCAGAGCGTCGAAAGAAGTTTTACAGCGAGGGCAAACACCTGCATTGTGAAAACTATCTGATTAGTAGCCTGCGCTGATGCACAGCTACTGAGCCCACAGACCGGCGGCGATGGCAGCACGGGCTTTGTATTGCTGATAGAATTTTCAGATGATGTTCTTTTTGGTGACACTGGCCTCTGATGGTCCAAGATGACGTCCTCTGGCGATGATTAGTGTAGGCGATGAGGAAACAACGGTGATGAGGCAGGCGGTTGAAAAAACTTTTCCAAGGAACTTCGGGGTGGCGGTCGATACTGATGTACAGGAGGCAGACGGCAGAGCGTCGAAAAGAAGTTTCACAGCGAGGGCAAACACCTGCATTGTGAAAACTATCTGATTAGTAGCCTGCGCTGATGCACAGCTACTGAGCCCACAGACCGGTGGCGATGGCAGCACGGGGTTTATATTGCTGATAGAATTTTCTCATTATGTTCTTGGTGATGACACTGGCCTCTGATGGTCCAAGATAACGTCCTATGGCGACGATTAGTGTAGGCGATGGGGAAGCAACGGTGATGAGGCAGGCGGTTGAAAAAAGCCTCTTCCAAGGAACATCGGGGCGGCGGTCGATACTGATGTACAGGAGGCAGACGGCAGAGCGTCGAAAAGAAGTTTCACAGCGAGGGCAAACACCTGCATTGTGAAAACTATCTCATTAGTAGCCTGCGCTGATGCACAGCTACCGAGCCGACAGAACGGTGGTGATGGCAGCACGGGCTTTATATTGCTGATAGAATTTTCAGATAATGTTCTGGGGGATGACACTGGCCTCTGATGGTCCAAGATGACGTTTTCTGGTGACGATGAGTGTAGGCGTTGAGGAAACAATGGTGATGAGGCAGGCGGTTGAAAAAAACCTCTTCCAAGGAACCTCGGGGCGGCGGTCGATACTGATGTACAGGAGGCAGACGGCAGAGCGTCGAAAAGAAGTTTCACAGCGAGGGCAAACACCTGCATTGTGAAAACTATCTGATTAGTAGCCTGCGCTAATGCACAGCTACCGACCCCAGAGACCGGTCGCAGTGGCAGCACGGGGTTTATATTGCTGATAGAATTTTCTCATTATGTTCTTGGTGATGACACTGGCCTCTGATGGTCCAAGATAACGTCCTATGGCGACGATTAGTGTAGGCGATGGGGAAGCAACGGTGATGAGGCAGGCGGTTGAAAAAAGCCTCTTCCAAGGAACATCGGGGCGGCGGTCGATACTGATGTACAGGAGGCAGACGGCAGAGCGTCGAAAAGAAGTTTCACAGCGAGGGCAAACACCTGCATTGTGAAAACTATCTCATTAGTAGCCTGCGCTGATGCACAGCTACCGAGCCGACAGAACGGTGGTGATGGCAGCACGGGCTTTATATTGCTGATAGAATTTTCAGATAATGTTCTGGGGGATGACACTGGCCTCTGATGGTCCAAGATGACGTTTTCTGGCGACGATGAGTGTAGGCGTTGAGGAAACAATGGTGATGAGGCAGGCGGTTGAAAAAAACCTCTTCCAAGGAACCTCGGGGCGGCGGTCGATACTGATGTACAGGAGGCAGACGGCAGAGCGTCGAAAAGAAGTTTCACAGCGAGGGCAAACACCTGCATTGTGAAAACTCTCTGATTAGTAGCCTGCGCTGATGCACAGCTACCGAGCCCACAGACCGGTCGCGGTGGCAGCAAGGGCTTTATATTGCTGATAGAATTTTCTGATTATGTTCTTGGTGATGACACTGGCCTCTGATGGTCCAAGATAACGTCCTCTGGCGACGATGAGTGTAGGCGATGGGGAAGCAACGGTGATGAGGCAGGCGGTTGAAAAAAGCCTCTTCCAAGGAACTTCGGGGCGGCGGTCGATACTGATGTACAGGATGCAGACGGCAGAGCGTCGAAAAGAAGTTTCACAGCGAGGGCAAACACCTGCATTGTGAAAACTATCTCATTAGTAGCCTGCGCTGATGCACAGCTACCGAGCCGACAGAACGGTGGTGATGGCAGCACGGGCTTTATATTGCTGATAGAATTTTCAGATAATGTTCTTGGTGATGACACTGGCCTCTGATGGTCCAAGATAACGTCCTCTGGCAATGATTAGTGTAGGCGATGAGGAAACAACGGTGATGAGGCAGGCGGTTGAAAGAACCCTTCCAAGGAACTTCGGGGCGGCGGTCGATACTGATGTACAGGATGCAGACGGCAGAGCGTCGAAAAGAAGTTTCACAGCGAGGGCAAACACCTGCATTGTGAAAACTATCTCATTAGTAGCCTGCGCTGATGCACAGCTACCGAGCCGACAGAACGGTGGTGATGGCAGGACGGGCTTTATATTGCTGATAGAATTTTCAGACGATGTTCTTGGGGATGACACTGACCTCTGATGGTCCAAGATGACGTCCTCTGGCGACGATGAGTGTAGGTGATGAGGAAGCAACGGTGATGAGACAGGCGGTTGAAAAAGCCTCTACCATTGAACTTCGGGACGGCGGTCGATACTGATGTACAGGAGGCAGGCGGCAGAGCGTCGAAAAGAAGTTTCACAGCGAGGGCAAACACCTGCATTGTGAAAACTATCTGATTAGTAGCCTGCGCTGATGCACAGCTATCGAGCCCACAGACAGGTGGCGATGGCAGCACGGGCTTTATATTGCTGATAGAATTTTCAGATGATGTTCTTGGTGATGACACTTGCCTCTGATGGTCCAAGATGACGTCCTCTGGCGACGATGAGTGTAGGCGATGAGGAAACAACGGTGATGAGGCAGGCGGTTGAAAAAAACCTCTTCCAAGGAACCTCGGGGCGGCGGTCGATACTGATGTACAGGAGGCAGACGGCAGAGCGTCGAAAAGAAGTGTCACAGCGAGGGCAAACACCTGCATTGTGAAAACTCTCTGATTAGTAGCCTGCGCTGATGCACAGCTACCGAGCCCACAGACCGGTCGCGGTGGCAGCACGGGGTTTATATTGCTGATAGAATTTTCTGATTATGTTCTTGGTGATGACACTGGCCTCTGATGGTCCAAGATAACGTCCTCTGGCGACGATGAGTGTAGGCGATGGGGAAGCAACGGTGATGAGGCAGGCGGTTGAAAAAAGCCTCTTCCAAGGAACTTCGGGGCGGCGGTCGATACTGATGTACAGGAGGCAGACGGCAGAGCGTCGAAAGAAGTTTTACAGCGAGGGCAAACACCTGCATTGTGAAAACTATCTGATTAGTAGCCTGCGCTGATGCACAGCTACTGAGCCCACAGACCGGCGGCGATGGCAGCACGGGCTTTGTATTGCTGATAGAATTTTCAGATGATGTTCTTTTTGGTGACACTGGCCTCTGATGGTCCAAGATGACGTCCTCTGGCGATGATTAGTGTAGGCGATGAGGAAACAACGGTGATGAGGCAGGCGGTTGAAAAAACTTTTCCAAGGAACTTCGGGGCGGCGGTCGATACTGATGTACAGGAGGCAGACGGCAGAGCGTCGAAAAGAAGTTTCACAGCGAGGGCAAACACCTGCATTGTGAAAACTATCTGATTAGTAGCCTGCGCTGATGCACAGCTACTGAGCCCACAGACCGGTGGCGATGGCAGCACGGGCTTTGTATTGCTGATAGAATTTTCAGATGATGTTCTTTTTGATGACACTGGCCTCTGATGGTCCAAGATGACGTCCTCTGGCGATGATTAGTGTAGGCGATGAGGAAACAACGGTGATGAGGCAGGCGGTTGAAAAAACCCTTCCAAGGAACTTCGGGGCGGCGGTCGATACTGATGTACAGGAGGCAGACGGCAGAGCGTCGAAAAGAAGTTTCACAGCGACGGCAAACACCTGCATTGTGAAAACTATCTCATTAGTAGCCTGCGCTGATGCACAGCTACCGAGCCGACAGACCGGTGGTGATGGCAGCACGGGCTTTATATTGCTGATAGAATTTTCAGATAATGTTCTTGGTGATGACACTGGCCTCTGATGGTCCAAGATAACGTCCTCTGGCAATGATTAGTGTAGGCGATGAGGAAACAACGGTGATGAGGCAGGCGGTTGAAAGAACCCTTCCAAGGAACTTCGGGGCGGCGGTCGATACTGATGTACAGGATGCAGACGGCAGAGCGTCGAAAAGAAGTTTAACAGCGAGGGCAAACACCTGCATTGTGAAAACTATCTCATTAGTAGCCTGCGCTGATGCACAGCTACCGAGCCGACAGAACGGTGGTGATGGCAGGACGGGCTTTATATTGCTGATAGAATTTTCAGACGATGTTCTTGGGGATGACACTGACCTCTGATGGTCCAAGATGACGTCCTCTGGCGACGATGAGTGTAGGTGATGAGGAAGCAACGGTGATGAGACAGGCGGTTGAAAAAGCCTCTACCATTGAACTTCGGGACGGCGGTCGATACTGATGTACAGGAGGCAGGCGGCAGAGCGTCGAAAAGAAGTTTCACAGCGAGGGCAAACACCTGCATTGTGAAAACTATCTGATTAGTAGCCTGCGCTGATGCACAGCTATCGAGCCCACAGACAGGTGGCGATGGCAGCACGGGCTTTATATTGCTGATAGAATTTTCAGATGATGTTCTTGGTGATGACACTTGCCTCTGATGGTCCAAGATGACGTCCTCTGGCGACGATGAGTGTAGGCGATGAGGAAACAACGGTGATGAGGCAGGCGGTTGAAAAAAACCTCTTCCAAGGAACCTCGGGGCGGCGGTCGATACTGATGTACAGGAGGCAGACGGCAGAGCGTCGAAAAGAAGTGTCACAGCGAGGGCAAACACCTGCATTGTGAAAACTCTCTGATTAGTAGCCTGCGCTGATGCACAGCTACCGAGCCCACAGACCGGTCGCGGTGGCAGCACGGGGTTTATATTGCTGATACAATTTTCTGATTATGTTCTTGGTGATTACACTGGCCTCTGATGGTCCAAGATAACGTCCTCTGGCGACGATGAGTGTAGGCGATGGGGAAGCAACGGTGATGAGGCAGGCGGTTGAAAAAAGCCTCTTCCAAGGAACTTCGGGGCGGCGGTCGATACTGATGTACAGGAGGCAGACGGCAGACTGTCGAAAGAAGTTTTACAGCGAGGGCAAACACCTGCATTGTGAAAACTATCTGATTAGTAGCCTGCGCTGATGCACAGCTACTGAGCCCACAGACCGGCGGCGATGGCAGCACGGGCTTTGTATTGCTGATAGAATTTTCAGATGATGTTCTTTTTGGTGACACTGGCCTCTGATGGTCCAAGATGACGTCCTCTGGCGATGATTAGTGTAGGCGATGAGGAAACAACGGTGATGAGGCAGGCGGTTGAAAAAACTTTTCCAAGGAACTTCGGGGCGGCGGTCGATACTGATGTACAGGAGGCAGACGGCAGAGCGTCGAAAAGAAGTTTCACAGCGAGGGCAAACACCTGCATTGTGAAAACTATCTGATTAGTAGCCTGCGCTGATGCACAGCTACTGAGCCCACAGACCGGTGGCGATGGCAGCATGGGCTTTGTATTGCTGATAGAATTTTCAGATGATGTTCTTTTTGATGACACTGGCCTCTGATGGTCCAAGATGACGTCCTCTGGCGATGATTAGTGTAGGCGATGAGGAAACAACGGTGATGAGGCAGGCGGTTGAAAAAACCCTTCCAAGGAACTTCGGGGCGGCGGTCGATACTGATGTACAGGAGGCAGACGGCAGAGCGTCGAAAAGAAGTTTCACAGCGAGGGCAAGCACCTGCATTGTGAAAACTATCTGATTAGTAGCCTGCGCTGATGGACAGCTACCGACCCCAGAGACCGGTCGCGGTGGCAGCACGGGGTTTATATTGCTGATAGAATTTTCTGATTATGTTCTTGGTGATGACACTGGCCTCTGATGGTCCAAGATAACGTCCTCTGGCGACGATTAGTGTAGGCGATGGGGAAGCAACGGTGATGAGGCAGGCGGTTGAAAAAAGCCTCTTCCAAGGAACTTCGGGGCGGCGGTCAATACTGATGTACAGGAGGCAGACGGCAGAGCGTCGAAAAGAAGTTTCACAGCGAGGGCAAACACCTGCATTGTGAAAACTATCTGATTAGTAGCCTGCGCTGATGCACAGCTACCGAGCCGACAGAACGGTGGTGATGGCAGCACGGGCTTTATATTGCTGATAGAATTTTCAGATAATGTTCTGGGGGATGACACTGGCCTCTGATGGTCCAAGATGACGTTTTCTGGTGACGATGAGTGTAGGCGTTGAGGAAACAATGGTGATGAGGCAGGCGGTTGAAAAAAACCTCTTCCAAGGAACCTCGGGGCGGCGGTCGATACTGATGTACAGGAGGCAGACGGCAGAGCGTCGAAAAGAAGTTTCACAGCGAGGGCAAACACCTGCATTGTGAAAACTATCTGATTAGTAGCCTGCGCTGATGCACAGCTACCGAGCACACAGACCGGTGGCGATGGCAGCACGGGCTTTATATTGCTGATAGAATTTTCAGATAATGTTCTTGGTGATGACACTAGCCTCTGATGGTCCAAGATGACGTCCTCCGCAGCCGATGAGTGTAGGCGTCGAGGAAACAATGGTGATGAGGCAGGCGGTTGAAAAAACCTCTTCCAAGGAACCTCGGGGCGGCGGTCGATACTGATGTACAGGAGGCAGACGGCAGAGCGTCGAAAAGAAGTTTCACATTGAGGGCAAACACCTGCATTGTGAAAACTATCTCATTAGTAGCCTGCGCTGATGCACAGCTACCGAGCCGACAGACCGGTGGTGATGGCAGCACGGGCTTTATATTGCTGATAGAATTTTCAGATGATGTTCTTGGGGATGACACTGGCCTCTGATGGTTTAAGATGACGTCCTCTGGCGACGATGAGTGTAGGCGATGAGGAAGCAACGGTGATGAGACAGGCGGTTGAAAAAAGCCTCTACCATGGAACTTCGGGGCGGCGGTCGATACTGATGTACAGGAGGCAGGCGGCAGAGCGTCGAAAAGAAGTTTCACAGCGAGGGCAAACACCTGCATTGTGAAAACTATCTGATTAGTAGCCTGCGCTGATGGACAGCTATCGAGCCCACAGACCGGTGGCGATGGCAGCACGGGCTTTATATTGCTGATAGAATTTTCAGATGATGTTCTTGGTGATGACACTTGCCTCTGATGGTCCAAGATGACGTCCTCTGGCGACGATGAGTGTAGGCGATGAGGAAACAATGGTGATGAGGCAGGCGGTTGAAAAAAACCTCTTCCAAGGAACCTCGGGGCGGCGGTCGATACTGATGTACAGGAGGCAGACGACAGAGCGTCGAAAAGAAGTTTCACAGCGAGGGCAAACACCTGCATTGTGAAAACTCTCTGATTAGTAGCCTGCGCTGATGCACAGCTACCGAGCCCACAGACCGGTCGCGGTGGCAGCACGGGGTTTATATTGCTGATAGAATTTTCTGATTATGTTCTTGGTGATGACACTGGCCTCTGATGGTCCAAGATAACGTCCTCTGGCGACGATTAGTGTAGGCGATGGGGAAGCAACGGTGATGAGGCAGGCGGTTGAAAAAAGCCTCTTGCAAGGAACTTCGGGGCGGCGGTCGATACTGATGTAGAGGAGGCAGACGGCAGAGCGGCGAAAAGAAGTTTCACAGCGAGGGCAAACACCTGCATTGTGAAAACTATCTCATTAGTAGCCTGCGTTGATGCACAGCTACCGAGCCGACAGACCGGTGGTGATGGCAGCACGGGCTTTATATTGCTGATAAAATTTTCAGATGATGTTCTTGGGGATGACACTGGCCTCTGATGGTCCAAGATGACGTCCTCTGGCGACGATGAGTGTAGGCGATGAGGAAACAATGGTGATGAGGCAGGCGGTTGAAAAACACCTCTTCCAAGGAACCTCGGGGCGGCGGTCGATACTGATGTACAGGAGGCAGACGGCAAAGCGTCGAAAAGAAGTTTCACAGCGAGGGCAAACACCTGCATTGTGAAAACTCTCTGATTAGTAGCCTGCGCTGATGCACAGCTACCGAGCCCACAGACCGGTCCCGGTGGCAGCAAGGGCTTTATATTGCTGATAGAATTTTCTGATTATGTTCTTGGTGATGACACTGGCCTCTGATGGTCCAAAGTAACGTCCTCTGGCGACGATGAGTGTAGGCGATGGGGAAGCAACGGTGATGAGGCAGGCGGTTGAAAAAAGCCTCTTCCAAGGAACTTCGGGGCGGCGGTCGATACTGATGTACAGGATGCAGACGGCAGAGCGTCGAAAAGAAGTTTCACAGCGAGGGCAAACACCTGCATTGTGAAAACTTTTTGATTAGTAGCCTGCGCTGATGCACAGCTACCGACCCCAGAGACCGGTCGCGGTGGCAGCACGGGGTTTATATTGCTGATAGAATTTTCTGATTATGTTCTTGGTGATGACAATGGCCTCTGATGGTCCAAGATAACGTCCTCTGGCGACGATTAGTGTAGGCGATGGGGAAGCAACGGCGATGAGGCAGGCGGTTGAAAAAAGCCTCTTCCAAGGAACTTCGGGGTGGCGGTCGATACTGATGTACAGGATGCAGACGGCAGAGCGTCGAAAAGAAGTTTCACAGCGAGGGCAAACACCTGCATTGTGAAAACTATCTCATTAGTAGCCTGCGCTGATGCACAGCTACCGAGCCGACAGACCGGTGGTGATGGCAGCACGGGCTTTATATTGCTGATAGAATTTTCAGATAATGTTCTTGGTGATGACACTGGCCTCTGATGGTCCAAGATAACGTCCTCTGGCAATGATTAGTGTAGGCGATGAGGAAACAACGGTGATGAGGCAGGTGGTTGAAAGAACCCTTCCAAGGAACTTCGGGGCGGCGGTCGATACTGATGTGCAGGATGCAGACGGCAGAGCGTCGAAAAGAAGTTTCACAGCGAGGGCAAACACGTGCATTGTGAAAACTATCTCATTAGTAGCCTGCGCTGATGCACAGCTACCGAGCCGACAGACCGGTGGTGATGGCAGCACGGGCTTTATATTGCTGATAGAATTTTCAGATAATGTTCTTGGTGATGACACTGGCCTCTGATGGTCCAAGATGACGTCCTCTGGCGACGATGAGTGTAGGCGAAGAGGAAACAATGGTGATGAGGCAGGTGGTTGAAAAAACCTCTTCCAAGGAACCTCGGGGCGGCGGTCGATACTGATGTACAGGAGGCAGACGACAGAGCGTCGAAAAGAAGTTTCACAGCGAGGGCAAACACCTGCATTGTGAAAACTCTCTGATTAGTAGCCTGCGCTGATGCACAGCTACCGAGCCCACAGACCGGTCGCGGTGGCAGCACGGGGTTTATATTGCTGATAGAATTTTCTGATTATGTTCTTGGTGATGACACTGGCCTCTGATGGTCCAAGATAACGTCCTCTGGCGACGATTAGTGTAGGCGATGGGGAAGCAACGGTGATGAGGCAGGCGGTTGAAAAAAGCCTCTTCCAAGGAACTTCGGGGCGGCGGTCGATACTGATGTACAGGAGGCAGACGGCAGAGCGTCGAAAAGAAGTTTCACAGCGAGGGCAAACACCTGCATTGTGAAAACTATCTCATTAGTAGCCTGCGTTGATGCACAGCTACCGAGCCGACAGACCGGTGGTGATGGCAGCACGGGCTTTATATTGCTGATAAAATTTTCAGATGATGTTCTTGGGGATGACACTGGCCTCTGATGGTCCAAGATGACGTCCTCTGGCGACGATGAGTGTAGGCGATGAGGAAACAATGGTGATGAGGCAGGCGGTTGAAAACACCTCTTCCAAGGAACCTCGGGGCGGCGGTCGATACTGATGTACAGGAGGCAGACGGCAGAGCGTCGAAAAGAAGTTTCACAGCGAGGGCAAACACCTGCATTGTGAAAACTCTCTGATTAGTAGCCTGCGCTGATGCACAGCTACCGAGCCCACAGACCGGTCCCGGTGGCAGCAAGGGCTTTATATTGCTGATAGAATTTTCTGATTATGTTCTTGGTGATGACACTGGCCTCTGATGGTCCAAAGTAACGTCCTCTGGCGACGATGAGTGTAGGCGATGGGGAAGCAACGGTGATGAGGCAGGCGGTTGAAAAAAGCCTCTTCCAAGGAACTTCGGGGCGGCGGTCGTTACTGATGTACAGGAGGCAGACGGCAGAGCGTCGAAAAGAAGTTTCACAGCGAGGGCAAACACCTGCATTGTGAAAACTATCTCATTAGTAGCCTGCGCTGATGCACAGCTACCGAGCCGACAGACCGGTGGTGATGGCAGCACGGGCTTTATATTGCTGATAGAATTTTCAGATAATGTTCTTGGTGATGACATTGGCCTCTGATGGTCCAAGATAACGTCCTCTGGCGATGATTAGTGTAGGCGATGAGGAAACAACGGTGATGAGGCAGGCGGTTGAAAGAACCCTTCCAAGGAACTTCGGGGCGGCGGTCGATACTGATGTACAGGAGGCAGACGGCAGAGCGTCGAAAAGAAGTTTCACAGCGAGGGCAAACACCTGCATTGTGAAAACTATCTGATTAGTAGCCTGCGCTGATGCACAGCTACCGAGCCCACAGACCGGTGGCGATGGGAGCACGGGCTTTATATTGCTGATAGAATTTTCAGATAATGTTCTTGGTGATGACACTGGCCTCTGATGGTCCAAGATAACGTCCTCTGGCGATGATTAGTGTAGGCGATGAGGAAACAACGGTGATGAGGCAGGCGGTTGAAAGAACCCTTCCAAGGAACTTCGGGGCGGCGGTCGATAATGATGTACAGGAGGCAGACGGCAGAGCGTCGAAAAGAAGTTTCACAGCGAGGGCAAACACCTGCATTGTGAAAACTATCTGATTAGTAGCCTGCGCTGATGCACAGCTACCGACCCCAGAGACCGGTCGCGGTGGCAGCACGGGGTTTATATTGCTGATAGAATTTTCTGATTATGTTCTTGGTGATGACACTGGCCTCTGATGGTCCAAGATAACGTCCTCTGGCGACGATTAGTGTAGGCGATGGGGAAGCAACGGTGATGAGGAAGGCGGTTGAAAAAAGCCTCTTCCAAGGAACTTCGGGGCGGCGGTCGATACTGATGTACAGGAGGCAGACGGCAGAGCGTCGAAAAGAAGTTTCACAGCGAGCGCAAACACCTGCATTGTGAAAACTATCTCATTAGTAGCCTGCGCTGATGCACAGCTACCGAGCCGACAGACCGGTGGTGATGGCAGCACGGGCTTTATATTGCTGATAGAATTTTCAGATGATGTTCTTTGGGATGACACTGGCCTCTGATGGTCCAAGATGACGTCCTCTGGCGACGATGAGTGTAGGTGATGAGGAAGCAACGGTGATGAGACAGGCGGTTGAAAAAGCCTCTACCATGGAAATTCGGGGCGGCGGTCGATACTGATGTACAGGAGGCAGGCGGCAGAGCGTCGAAAAGAAGTTTCACAGCGAGGGCAAACACCTGCATTGTGAAAACTATCTGATTAGTAGCCTGCGCTGATGCACAGCTACCGAGCCCACAGACCGGTGGCGATGGCAGCACGGGCTTTATATTGCTGATAGAATTTTCAGATAATGTTCTTGGTGATGACACTGGCCTCTGATGGTCCAAGATAACGTCCTCTGGCGATGATTAGTGTAGGCGATGAGGAAACGGTGATGAGGCAGGCGGTTGAACGAACCCTTCCAAGGAACTTCGGGGCGGCGGTCGATACTGATGTACAGGAGGCAGACGGCAGAGCGTCGAAAAGAAGTTTCACAGCGAGGGCAAACACCTGCATTGTGAAAACTATCTGATTAGTAGCCTGCGCTGATGCACAGCTACCGACCCCAGAGACCGGTCGCGGTGGCAGCACGGGGTTTATATTGCTGATAGAATTTTCTGACTATGTTCTTGGTGATGACACTGGCCACTGATGGTCCAAGATGACGTCCTCTGGCGACGATGAGTGTAGGCGTCGAGGAAACAATGGTGATGAGGCAGCCGGTTGAAAAAAACCTCTTCCAAGGAACCTCGGGGCGGCGGTCGACACTGATGTACAGGAGGCAGACGGCAGAGCGTCGAAAAGAAGTTTCACAGCGAGGGCAAACACCTGCATTGTGAAAACTATCTCATTAGTAGCCTGCGCAGATGCACAGCTACCGAGCTGAGAGACGGGCGGTGATGGCAGCACGGGCTTTATATTGCTGATAGAATTTTCAGATGATGTTCTTGGGGATTACACTGGCCTCTGATGGTCCAAGATGACGTCCTCTGGCGACGATGAGTGTAGGCGATGAGGAAGCAACGGTGATGAGACAGGCGGTTGAAAAAAGCCTCTACCATGGAACTTCGGGGCGGCGGTCGATACTGATGTACAGGAGGCAGGCGGCAGAGCGTCGAAAAGAAGTTTCACAGCGAGGGCAAACACCTGCATTGTGAAAACTATCTGATTAGTAGCCTGCGCTGATGCACAGCTATCGAGCCCACAGACAGGTGGCGATGGCAGCACGGGCTTTATATTGCTGATAGAATTTTCAGATGATGTTCTTGGTGATGACACTTGCCTCTGATGGTCCAAGATGACGTCCTCTGGCGACGATGAGTGTAGGCGATGAGGAAACAATGGTGATGAGGCAGGCGGTTGAAAAAAACCTCTTCCAAGGAACCTCGGGGCGGCGGTCGATACTGATGTACAGGAGGCAGACGGCAGAGCGTCGAAAAGAAGTGTCACAGCGAGGGCAAACACCTGCATTGTGAAAACTATCTGATTAGTAGCCTGCGCTGATGCACAGCTACCGACCCCAGAGACCGGTCGCGGTGGCAGCACGGGGTTTATATTGCTGATAGAATTTTCTGATTATGTTCTTGGTGATGACACTGGCCACTGATGGTCCAAGATGACGTCCTCTGGCGACGATGAGTGTAGGCGTCGAGGAAACAATGGTGATGAGGCAGCCGGTTGAAAAAAACCTCTTCCAAGGAACCTCGGGGCGGCGGTCGACACTGATGTACAGGAGGCAGACGGCAGAGCGTCGAAAAGAAGTTTCACAGCGAGGGCAAACACCTGCATTGTGAAAACTATCTCATTAGTAGCCTGCGCAGATGCACAGCTACCGAGCTGAGAGACGGGCGGTGATGGCAGCACGGGCTTTATATTGCTGATAGAATTTTCAGATGATGTTCTTGGGGATTACACTGGCCTCTGATGGTCCAAGATGACGTCCTCTGGCGACGATGAGTGTAGGCGATGAGGAAGCAACGGTGATGAGACAGGCGGTTGAAAAAAGCCTCTACCATGGAACTTCGGGGCGGCGGTCGATACTGATGTACAGGAGGCAGGCGGCAGAGCGTCGAAAAGAAGTTTCACAGCGAGGGCAAACACCTGCATTGTGAAAACTATCTGATTAGTAGCCTGCGCTGATGCACAGCTATCGAGCCCACAGACAGGTGGCGATGGCAGCACGGGCTTTATATTGCTGATAGAATTTTCAGATGATGTTCTTGGTGATGACACTTGCCTCTGATGGTCCAAGATGACGTCCTCTGGCGACGATGAGTGTAGGCGATGAGGAAACAATGGTGATGAGGCAGGCGGTTGAAAAAAACCTCTTCCAAGGAACCTCGGGGCGGCGGTCGATACTGATGTACAGGAGGCAGACGGCAGAGCGTCGAAAAGAAGTGTCACAGCGAGGGCAAACACCTGCATTGTGAAAACTATCTGATTAGTAGCCTGCGCTGATGCACAGCTACCGACCCCAGAGACCGGTCGCGGTGGCAGCACGGGGTTTATATTGCTGATAGAATTTTCTGATTATGTTCTTGGTGATGACACTGGCCACTGATGGTCCAAGATGACGTCCTCTGGCGACGATGAGTGTAGGCGTCGAGGAAACAATGGTGATGAGGCAGCCGGTTGAAAAAAACCTCTTCCAAGGAACCTCGGGGCGGCGGTCGACACTGATGTACAGGAGGCAGACGGCAGAGCGTCGAAAAGAAGTTTCACAGCGAGGGCAAACACCTGCATTGTGAAAACTATCTCATTAGTAGCCTGCGCAGATGCACAGCTACCGAGCTGAGAGACGGGCGGTGATGGCAGCACGGGCTTTATATTGCTGATAGAATTTTCAGATGATGTTCTTGGGGATTACACTGGCCTCTGATGGTCCAAGATGACGTCCTCTGGCGACGATGAGTGTAGGCGATGAGGAAGCAACGGTGATGAGACAGGCGGTTGAAAAAAGCCTCTACCATGGAACTTCGGGGCGGCGGTCGATACTGATGTACAGGAGGCAGGCGGCAGAGCGTCGAAAAGAAGTTTCACAGCGAGGGCAAACACCTGCATTGTGAAAACTATCTGATTAGTAGCCTGCGCTAATGCACAGCTACCGACCCCAGTGGCAGCACGGGGTTTATATTGCTGATAGAATTTTCTCATTATGTTCTTGGTGATGACACTGGCCTCTGATGGTCCAAGATAACGTCCTCTGGCGACGATTAGTGTGGGCGATGGGGAAGCAACGGTGATGAGGCAGGCGGTTGAAAAAAGCCTCTTCCAAGGAACATCGGGGCGGCGGTCGATACTGATGTACAGGAAGCAGACGGCAGAGCGTCGAAAAGAAGTTCACAGCGAGGGCAAACACCTGCATTGTGAAAACTATCTCATTAGTAGCCTGCGCTGATGCACAGCTACCGAGCCGACAGAACGGTGGTGATGGCAGCACGGGCTTTATATTGCTGATAGAATTTTCAGATAATGTTCTTGGGGATGACACTGGCCTCTGATGGTCCAAGATGACGTTTTCTGGCGACGATGAGTGTAGGCGATGAGTAAACAATGGTGATGAGGCAGGCGGTTGAAAAAAACCTCTTCCAAGGAACCTCGGGGCGGCGGTCGATACTGATGTACAGGAGGCAGACGGCAGAGCGTCGAAAAGAAGTTTCACAGCGAGGGCAAACACCTGCATTGTGAAAACTCTCTGATTAGTAGCCTGCGCTGATGCACAGCTACCGAGCCCACAGACCGGTCGCGGTGGCAGCAAGGGCTTTATATTGCTGATAGAATTTTCTGATTATGTTCTTGGTGATGACACTGGCCTCTGATGGTCCAAGGTAACGTCCTCTGGCGACGATGAGTGTAGGCGATGGGGAAGCAACGGTGATGAGGCAGGCGGTCGAAAAAAGCCTCTTCCAAGGAACTTCGGGGCGGCGGTCGATACTGATGTACAGGAGGCAGACGGCAGAGCATCGAAAGAAGTTTTACAGCGAGGGCAAACACCTGCATTGTGAAAACTATCTGATTAGTAGCCTGCGCTGATGCACAGCTACTGAGCCCACAGACCGGTGGCGATGGCAGCACGGGCTTTGTATTGCTGATAGAATTTTCAGATGATGTTCTTTTTGATGACACTGGCCTCTGATGGTCCAAGATGACGTCCTCTGGCGATGATTAGTGTAGGCGATGAGGAAACAACGGTGATGAGGCAGGCGGTTGAAAAAAACCCTTCCAAGGAACTTCGGGGCGGCGGTCGATACTGATGTACAGGAGGCAGACGGCAGAGCGTCGAAAAGAAGTTTCACAGCGAGGGCAAACACCTGCATTGTGAAAACTATCTGATTAGTAGCCTGCGCTGATGCACAGCTACCGACCCCAGAGACCGGTCGCGGTGGCAGCACGGGGTTTATATTGCTGATAGAATTTTCTGATTATGTTCTTGGTGATGACACTGGCCTCTGATGGTCCAAGATAACGTCCTCTGGCGACGATTAGTGTAGGCGATGGGGAAGCAACGGTGATGAGGCAGGCGGTTGAAAAAAGCCTCTTCCAAGGAACTTCGGGGCGGCGGTCGATACTGATGTACAGGAGGCAGACGGCAGAGCGTCGAAAAGAAGTTTCACAGCGAGGGCAAACACCTGCATTGTGAAAACTATCTGATTAGTAGCCTGCGCTAATGCACAGCTACCGACCCCAGAGACCGGTCGCAGTGGCAGCACGGGGTTTATATTGCTGATAGAATTTTCTCATTATGTTCTTGGTGATGACACTGGCCTCTGATGGTCCAAGATAACGTCCTATGGCGACGATTAGTGTAGGCGATGGGGAAGCAACGGTGATGAGGCAGGCGGTTGAAAAAAGCCTCTTCCAAGGAACATCGGGGCGGCGGTCGATACTGATGTACAGGAGGCAGACGGCAGAGCGTCGAAAAGAAGTTTCACAGCGAGGGCAAACACCTGCATTGTGAAAACTATCTCATTAGTAGCCTGCGCTGATGCACAGCTACCGAGCCGACAGAACGGTGGTGATGGCAGCACGGGCTTTATATTGCTGATAGAATTTTCAGATAATGTTCTGGGGGATGACACTGGCCTCTGATGGTCCAAGATGACGTTTTCTGGCGACGATGAGTGTAGGCGTTGAGGAAACAATGGTGATGAGGCAGGCGGTTGAAAAAAACCTCTTCCAAGGAACCTCGGGGCGGCGGTCGATACTGATGTACAGGAGGCAGACGGCAGAGCGTCGAAAAGAAGTTTCACAGCGAGGGCAAACACCTGCATTGTGAAAACTCTCTGATTAGTAGCCTGCGCTGATGCACAGCTTCCGAGCCCACAGACCGGTCGCGGTGGCAGCAAGGGCTTTATATTGCTGATAGAATTTTCTGATTATGTTCTTGGTGATGACACTGGCCTCTGATGGTCCAAGATAACGTCCTCTGGCGACGATGAGTGTAGGCGATGGGGAAGCAACGGTGATGAGGCAGGCGGTTGAAAAAAGCCTCTTCCAAGGAACTTCGGGGCGGCGGTCGATACTGATGTACAGGATGCAGACGGCAGAGCGTCGAAAAAAAGTTTCACAGCGAGGGCAAACACCTGCATTGTGAAAACTATCTCATTAGTAGCCTGCGCTGATGCACAGCTACCGAGCCGACAGACCGGTGGTGATGGCAGCACGGGCTTTATATTGCTGATAGAATTTTCAGATAATGTTCTTGGTGATGACACTGGCCTCTGATGGTCCAAGATAACGTCCTCTGGCAATGATTAGTGTAGGCGATGAGGAAACAACGGTGATGAGGCAGGCGGTTGAAAGAACCCTTCCAAGGAACTTCGGGGCGGCGGTCGATACTGATGTACAGGATGCAGACGGCAGAGCGTCGAAAAGAAGTTTCACAGCGAGGGCAAACACCTGCATTGTGAAAACTATCTTATTAGTAGCCTGCGCTGATGCACAGCTACCGAGCCGACAGAACGGTGGTGATGGCAGGACGGGCTTTATATTGCTGATAGAATTTTCAGACGATGTTCTTGGGGATGACACTGACCTCTGATGGTCCAAGATGACGTCCTCTGGCGACGATGAGTGTAGGTGATGAGGAAGCAACGGTGATGAGACAGGCGGTTGAAAAAGCCTCTACCATTGAACTTCGGGACGGCGGTCGATACTGATGTACAGGAGGCAGGCGGCAGAGCGTCGAAAAGAAGTTTCACAGCGAGGGCAAACACCTGCATTGTGAAAACTATCTGATTAGTAGCCTGCGCTGATGCACAGCTACCGAGCACACAGACCGGTGGCGATGGCAGCACGGGCTTTATATTGCTGATAGAATTTTCAGATAATGTTCTTGGGGATGACACTAGCCTCTGATGGTCCAAGATGACGTCCTCCGCAGCCGATGAGTGTAGGCGTCGAGGAAACAATGGTGATGAGGCAGGCGGTTGAAAAAACCTCTTCCAAGGAACCTCGGGGCGGCGGTCGATACTGATGTACAGGAGGCAGACGGCAGAGCGTCGAAAAGAAGTTTCACAGTGAGGGCAAACACCTGCATTGTGAAAACTATCTCATTAGTAGCCTGCGCTGATGCACAGCTACCGAGCCGACAGACCGGTGGTGATGGCAGCACGGGCTTTATATTGCTGATAGAATTTTCAGATGATGTTCTTGGGGATGACACTGGCCTCTGATGGTCCAAGATGACGTCCTCTGGCGACGATGAGTGTAGGCGATGAGGAAGCAACGGTGATGAGACAGGCGGTTGAAAAAAGCCTCTACCATGGAACTTCGGGGCGGCGGTCGATACTGATGTACAGGAGGCAGGCGGCAGAGCGTCGAAAAGAAGTTTCACAGCGAGGGCAAACACCTGCATTGTGAAAACTATCTGATTAGTAGCCTGCGCTGATGGACAGCTATCGAGCCCACAGACCGGTGGCGATGGCAGCACGGGCTTTATATTGCTGATAGAATTTTCAGATGATGTTCTTGGTGATGACACTTGCCTCTGATGGTCCAAGATGACGTCCTCTGGCGACGATGAGTGTAGGCGATGAGGAAACAATGGTGATGAGGCAGGCGGTTGAAAAAAACCTCTTCCAAGGAACCTCGGGGCGGCGGTCGATACTGATGTACAGGAGGCAGACGACAGAGCGTCGAAAAGAAGTTTCACAGCGAGGGCAAACACCTGCATTGTGAAAACTCTCTGATTAGTAGCCTGCGCTGATGCACAGCTACCGAGCCCACAGACCGGTCGCGGTGGCAGCACGGGGTTTATATTGCTGATAGAATTTTCTGATTATGTTCTTGGTGATGACACTGGCCTCTGATGGTCCAAGATAACGTCCTCTGGCGACGATTAGTGTAGGCGATGGGGAAGCAACGGTGATGAGGCAGGCGGTTGAAAAAAGCCTCTTCCAAGGAACTTCGGGGCGGCGGTCGATACTGATGTAGAGGAGGCAGACGGCAGAGCGTCGAAAAGAAGTTTCACAGCGAGGGCAAACACCTGCATTGTGAAAACTATCTCATTAGTAGCCTGCGTTGATGCACAGCTACCGAGCCGACAGACCGGTGGTGATGGCAGCACGGGCTTTATATTGCTGATAAAATTTTCAGATGATGTTCTTGGGGATGACACTGGCCTCTGATGGTCCAAGATGACGTCCTCTGGCGACGATGAGTGTAGGCGATGAGGAAACAATGGTGATGAGGCAGGCGGTTGAAAAACACCTCTTCCAAGGAACCTCGGGGCGGCGGTCGATACTGATGTACAGGAGGCAGACGGCAGAGCGTCGAAAAGAAGTTTCACAGCGAGGGCAAACACCTGCATTGTGAAAACTCTCTGATTAGTAGCCTGCGCTGATGCACAGCTACCGAGCCCACAGACCGGTCCCGGTGGCAGCAAGGGCTTTATATTGCTGATAGAATTTTCTGATTATGTTCTTGGTGATGACACTGGCCTCTGATGGTCCAAAGTAACGTCCTCTGGCGACGATGAGTGTAGGCGATGGGGAAGCAACGGTGATGAGGCAGGCGGTTGAAAAAAGCCTCTTCCAAGGAACTTCGGGGCGGCGGTCGATACTGATGTACAGGATGCAGACGGCAGAGCGTCGAAAAGAAGTTTCACAGCGAGGGCAAACACCTGCATTGTGAAAACTTTTTGATTAGTAGCCTGCGCTGATGCACAGCTACCGACCCCAGAGACCGGTCGCGGTGGCAGCACGGGGTTTATATTGCTGATAGAATTTTCTGATTATGTTCTTGGTGATGACAATGGCCTCTGATGGTCCAAGATAACGTCCTCTGGCGACGATTAGTGTAGGCGATGGGGAAGCAACGGTGATGAGGCAGGCGGTTGAAAAAAGCCTCTTCCAAGGAACTTCGGGGCGGCGGTCGATACTGATGTACAGGATGCAGACGGCAGAGCGTCGAAAAGAAGTTTCACAGCGAGGGCAAACACCTGCATTGTGAAAACTATCTCATTAGTAGCCTGCGCTGATGCACAGCTACCGAGCCGACAGACCGGTGGTGATGGCAGCACGGGCTTTATATTGCTGATAGAATTTTCAGATAATGTTCTTGGTGATGACACTGGCCTCTGATGGCCCAAGATAACGTCCTCTGGCAATGATTAGTGTAGGCGATGAGGAAACAACGGTGATGAGGCAGGCGGTTGAAAGAACCCTTCCAAGGAACTTCGGGGCGGCGGTCGATACTGATGTACAGGATGCAGACGGCAGAGCGTCGAAAAGAAGTTTCACAGCGAGGGCAAACACGTGCATTGTGAAAACTATCTCATTAGTAGCCTGCGCTGATGCACAGCTACCGAGCCGACAGACCGGTGGTGATGGCAGCACGGGCTTTATATTGCTGATAGAATTTTCAGATAATGTTCTTGGTGATGACACTGGCCTCTGATGGTCCAAGATGACGTCCTCTGGCGACGATGAGTGTAGGCGAAGAGGAAACAATGGTGATGAGGCAGGCGGTTGAAAAAACCTCTTCCAAGGAACCTCGGGGCGGCGGTCGATACTGATGTACAGGAGGAAGTCGACAGAGCGTCGAAAAGAAGTTTCACAGCGAGGGCAAACACCTGCATTGTGAAAACTCTCTGATTAGTAGCCTGCGCTGATGCACAGCTACCGAGCCCACAGACCGGTCGCGGTGGCAGCACGGGGTTTATATTGCTGATAGAATTTTCTGATTATGTTCTTGGTGATGACACTGGCCTCTGATGGTCCAAGATAACGTCCTCTGGCGACGATTAGAGTAGGCGATGGGGAAGCAACGGTGATGAGGCAGGCGGTTGAAAAAAGCCTCTTCCAAGGAACTTCGGGGCGGCGGTCGATACTGATGTACAGGAGGCAGACGGCAGAGCGTCGAAAAGAAGTTTCACAGCGAGGGCAAACACCTGCATTGTGAAAACTATCTCATTAGTAGCCTGCGTTGATGCACAGCTACCGAGCCGACAGACCGGTGGTGATGGCAGCACGGGCTTTATATTGCTGATAAAATTTTCAGATGATGTTCTTGGGGATGACACTGGCCTCTGATGGTCCAAGATGACGTTCTCTGGCGACGATGAGTGTCGGCGATGAGGAAACAATGGTGATGAGGCAGGCGGTTGAAAACACCACTTCCAAGGAACCTCGGGGCGGCGGTCGATACTGATGTACAGGAGGCAGACGGCAGAGCGTCGAAAAGAAGTTTCACAGCGAGGGCAAACACCTGCATTGTGAAAACTCTCTGATTAGTAGCCTGCGCTGATGCACAGCTACCGAGCCCACAGACCGGTCCCGGTGGCAGCAAGGGCTTTATATTGCTGATAGAATTTTCTGATTATGTTCTTGGTGATGACACTGGCCTCTGATGGTCCAAAGTAACGTCCTCTGGCGACGATGAGTGTAGGCGATGGGGAAGCAACGGTGATGAGGCAGGCGGTTGAAAAAAGCCTCTTCCAAGGAACTTCGGGGCGGCGGTCGATACTGATGTACAGGAGGCAGACGGCAGAGCGTCGAAAAGAAGTTTCACAGCGAGGGCAAACACCTGCATTGTGAAAACTATCTGATTAGTAGCCTGCGCTGATGCACAGCTACCGAGCCCACAGACCGGTGGCGATGGGAGCACGGGCTTTATATTGCTGATAGAATTTTCAGATAATGTTCTTGGTGATGACACTGGCCTCTGATGGTCCAAGATAACGTCCTCTGGCGATGATTAGTGTAGGCGATGAGGAAACAACGGTGAAGAGGCAGGCGGTTGAAAGAACCCTTCCAAGGAACTTCGGGGCGGCGGTCGATAATGATGTACAGGAGGCAGACGGCAGAGCGTCGAAAAGAAGTTTCACAGCGAGGGCAAACACCTGCATTGTGAAAACTATCTGATTAGTAGCCTGCGCTGATGCACAGCTACCGACCCCAGAGACCGGTCGCGGTGGCAGCACGGGGTTTATATTGCTGATAGAATTTTCTGATTATGTTCTTGGTGATGACACTGGCCTCTGATGGTCCAAGATAACGTCCTCTGGCGACGATTAGTGTAGGCGATGGGGAAGCAACGGTGATGAGGCAGGCGGTTGAAAAAAGCCTCTTCCAAGGAACTTCGGGGCGGCGGTCGATACTGATGTACAGGAGGCAGACGGCAGAGCGTCGAAAAGAAGTTTCACAGCGAGGGCAAACACCTGCATTGTGAAAACTATCTCATTAGTAGCCTGCGCTGATGCACAGCTACCGAGCCGACAGACCGGTGGTGATGGCAGCACGGGCTTTATATTGCTGACAGAATTTTCAGATGATGTTCTTGGGGATGACACTGGCCTCTGATGGTCCAAGATGACGTCCTCTGGCGACGATGAGTGTAGGTGATGAGGAAGCAACGGTGATGAGACAGGCGGTTGAAAAAGCCTCTACCATGGAAATTCGGGGCGGCGGTCGATACTGATGTACAGGAGGCAGGCGGCAGAGCGTCGAAAAGAAGTTTCACAGCGAGGGCAAACACCTGCATTGTGAAAACTATCTGATTAGTAGCCTGCGCTGATGCACAGCTACCGAGCCCACAGACCGGTGGCGATGGCAGCACGGGCTTTATATTGCTGATAGAATTTTCAGATAATGTTCTTGGTGATGACACTAGCCTCTGATGGTCCAAGATGACGTCCTCTGGCGACGATGAGTGTAGGCGTCGAGGAAACAATGGTGATGAGGCAGGCGGTTGAAAAAACCTCTTCCAAGGAACCTCGGGGCGGCGGTCGATACTGATGTACAGGAGGCAGACGGCAGAGCGTCGAAAAGAAGTTTCACAGCGAGGGCAAACACCTGCATTGTGAAAGCTATCTCATTAGTAGCCTGCGCAGATGCACAGCTACCGAGCTGAGAGACCGGTGGTGATGGCAGCACGGGCTTTATATTGCTGATAGAATTTTCAGATGATGTTCTTGGGGATGACACTGGCCTCTGATGGTCCAAGATGACGTCCTCTGGCGACGATGAGTGTAGGCGATGAGGAAGCAACGGTGATGAGACAGGCGGTTGAAAAAAGCCTCTACCATGGAACTTCGGGGCGGCGGTCGATACTGATGTACAGGAGGCAGACGGCAGAGCGTCGAAAAGAAGTTTCACAGCGAGGGCAAACACCTGCATTGTGAAAACTATCTGATTAGTAGCCTGCGCTGATGCACAGCTACCGACCCCAGAGACCGGTCGCGGTGGCAGCACGGGGATTATATTGCTGATAGAATTTTCTGATTATGTTCTTGGTGATGACACTGGCCTCTGATGGTCCAAGATAACGTCCTCTGGCGACGATTAGTGTAGGCGATGGGGAGCAACGGTGATGAGGCAGGCGGTTGAAAAAAGCCTCTTCCAAGGAACCTCGAGGCGGCGGTCGATACTGATGTACAGGAGGCAGACGGCAGAGCGTCGAAAAGAAGTTTCACAGCGAGGGCAAACACCTGCATTGTGAAAACTATCTGATTAGTAGCCTGCGCTGATGCACAGCTACCGACCCCAGAGACCGGTCGCGGTGGCAGCACGGGGTTTATATTGCTGATAGAATTTTCTGATTATGTTCTTGGTGATGACACTGGCCTCTGATGGTCCAAGATAACGTCCTCTGGCGACGATTAGTGTAGGCGATGGGGAAGCAACGGTGATGAGGCAGGCGGTTGAAAAAAGCCTCTTCCAAGGAACTTCGGTGCGGCGGTCGATACTGATGTACAGGAGGCAGACGGCAGAGCGTCGAAAAGAAGTTTCACAGCGAGGGCAAACACCTGCATTGTGAAAACTATCTCATTAGTAGCCTGCGCTGATGCACAGCTACCGAGCCGACAGACCGGTGGTGATGGCAGCACGGGCTTTATATTGCTGATAGAATTTTCAGATGATGTTCTTGGGGATGACACTGGCCTCTGATGGTCCAAGATGACGTCCTCTGGCGACGATGAGTGTAGGCGATGAGGAAGCAACGGTGATGAGACAGGCGGTTGAAAAAAACCTCTTCCAAGGAACCTCGGGGCGGCGGTCGATACTGATGTACAGGAGGCAGGCGGCAGAGCGTCGAAAAGAAGTTTCACAGCGAGGGCAAACACCTGCATTGTGAAAACTATCTGATTAGTAGCCTGCGCTGATGGACAGCTATCGAGCCCACAGACCGGTGGTGATGGCAGCACGGGCTTTATATTGCTGATAGAATTTTCAGATGATGTTCTTGGTGATGACACTTGCCTCTGATGGTCCAAGATGACGTCCTCTGGCGACGATGAGTGTAGGCGATGAGGAAACAATGGTGATGAGGCAGGCGGTTGAAAAAAGCCTCTACCATGGAGCTTCGGGGCGGCGGTCGATACTGATGTACAGGAGGCAGACGGCAGAGCGTCGAAAAGAAGTTTCACAGCGAGGGCAAACACCTGCATTGTGAAAACTATCTGATTAGTAGCCTGCGCTGATGCACAGCTACCGAGCCCACAAACCGGTGGCGATGGCAGCACAGGCTTTATATTGCTGATAGAATTTTCAGATTATGTTCTTGGTGATGACACTGGCCTCTGATGGTCCAAGATGACGTCTTCTGGCGACGATGAGTGTTGGCGATGAGGAAGCAACGGTGATCAGGCAGGCGGTTGAAAAAGGCCTCTTCCAAGAAACGTCGAGGCGGCGGTCGAAATTGATGCACAGGAGGCAGACGGCGGAGCGTCTAAAAGAAGTTTCTCAGCGAGGCAAACACCTGCATTGTGAAAAGTAACGGATTAGTAGCCTGCGCTGATGCACAGCTACCGACCCCAGAGACCGGTCGCGGTTGCAGCAGGGGGTTTATATTGCTGATAGAATTTTCTGATTTTGTTCTTGGTGATGACACTGACCTCTGATGGTCCAAGATAACGTCCTCTGGCGACGATGAGTGTAGGCGATGGGGAAGCAACGGTGATGAGGCAGGCGGTTGAAAAAAGCCTCTTCCAAGGAACTTCGGGGCGGCGGTCGATACTGATGTACAGGAGGCAGACGGCAGAGCGTCGAAAAGAAGTTTCACAGCGAGGGCAAACACCTGCATTGTTAAAACTATCTCATTAGTAGCCTGCGCTGATGCACAGCTATCGAGCCCACAGACCGGTGGCGATGGCAGCACGGGCTTTATATTGCTGATAGAATTTTCAGATGATGTTCTTGGTGATGACACTTGCCTCTGATGGTCCAAGATGACGTTTTCTGGCGACGATGAGTGTAGGCGATGAGGAAACAATGGTGATGAGGCAGGCGGTTGAAAAAAACCTCTTCCAAGGAACCTCGGGGCGGCGGTCGATACTGATGTACAGGAGGCAGACGGCAGAGTGTCGAAAAGAAGTTTCACAGCGAGGGCAAACACCTGCATTGTGAAAACTCTCTGATTAGTAGCCTGCGCTGATGCACAGCTACCGAGCCCACAGACCGGTCGCGGTGGCAGCAAGGGCTTTATATTGCTGATAGAATTTTCTGATTATGTTCTTGGTGATGACACTGGCCTCTGATGGTCCAAGATAACGTCCTCTGGCGACGATGAGTGTAGGCGATGGGGAAGCAACGGTGATGAGGCAGGCGGTTGAAAAAAGCCTCTTCCAAGGAACTTCGGGGCGGCGGTCGATACTGATGTACAGGAGGCAGACGGCAGAGCGTCGAAAGAAGTTTTACAGCGAGGGCAAACACCTGCATTGTGAAAACTATCTGATTAGTAGCCTGCGCTGATGCACAGCTACTGAGCCCACAGACCGGTGGCGATGGCAGCACGGGCTTTGTATTGCTGATAGAATTTTCAGATGATGTTCTTTTTGATGACACTGGCCTCTGATGGTCCAAGATGACGTCCTCTGGCGATGATTAGTGTAGGCGATGAGGAAACAACGGTGATGAGGCAGGCGGTTGAAAAAACCCTTCCAAGGAACTTCGGGGCGGCGGTCGATACTGATGTACAGGAGGCAGACGGCAGAGCGTCGAAAAGAAGTTTCACAGCGAGGGAAACACCTGCATTGTGAAAACTATCTGATTAGTAGCCTGCGCTGATGCACAGCTACCGACCCCAGAGACCGGTCGCGGTGGCAGCACGGGGTTTATATTGCTGATAGAATTTTCTGATTATGTTCTTGGTGATGACACTGGCCTCTGATGGTCCAAGATAACGTCGTTTGGCAACGATTAGTGTAGGCGATGGGGAAGCAACGGTGATGAGGCAGGCGGTTGAAAAAAGCCTCTTCCAAGGAACATCGGGGCGGCGGTCGATACTGATGTACAGGAGGCAGACAGCAGAGCGTCGAAAAGAAGTTTCACAGCGAGGGCAAACACCTGCATTGTGAAAACTATCTGATTAGTAGCCTGCGCTGATGCACAGCTACCGAGCCCACAGACCGGTGGCGATGGCAGCACGGGCTTTATATTGCTGATAGAATTTTCAGATAATGTTCTTGGTGATGACACTAGCCTCTGATGGTCCAAGATGACGTCCTCCGCAGCCGATGAGTGTAGGCGTCGAGGAAACAATGATGATGAGGCAGGCGGTTGAAAAAACCTCTTCCAAGGAACCTCGGGGCGGCGGTCGATACTGATGTACAGGAGGCAGACGGCAGAGCGTCGAAAAGAAGTTTCACAGCGAGGGCAAACACCTGCATTGTGAAAACTATCTCATTAGTAGCCTGCGCTGATGCACAGCTACCGAGCCGACAGACCGGTGGTGATGGCAGCACGGGCTTTATATTGCTGATAGAATTTTCAGATGATGTTCTTGGGGATGACACTGGCCTCTGATGGTCCAAGATGACGTCCTCTGGCGACGATGAGTGTAGGTGATGAGGAAGCAACGGTGATGAGACAGGCGGTTGAAAAAAGCCTCTACCATGGAACTTCGGGGCGGCGGTCGATACTGATGTACAGGAGGCAGGCGGCAGAGCGTCGAAAAGAAGTTTCACAGCGAGGGCAAACACCTGCATTGTGAAAACTATCTGATTAGTAGCCTGCGCTGATGGACAGCTATCGAGCCCACAGACCGGTGGCGATGGCAGCACGGGCTTTATATTGCTGATAGAATTTTCAGATGATGTTCTTGGTGATGACACTTGCCTCTGATGGTCCAAGATGACGTCCTCTGGCGACGATGAGTGTAGGCGATGAGGAAACAATGGTGATGAGGCAGGCGGTTGAAAAAAACCTCTTCCAAGGAACCTCGGGGCGGCGGTCGATACTGATGTACAGGAGGCAGACGGCAGAGCGTCGAAAAAAGTTTCACAGCGAGGGCAAACACCTGCATTGTGAAAACTCTCTTATTAGTAGCCTGCGCTGATGCACAGCTACCGAGCCCACAGACCGGTCGCGGTGGCAGCACGGGGTTTATATTGCTGATAGAATTTTCTGATTATGTTCTTGGTGATGACACTGGCCTCTGATGGTCCAAGATAACGTCCTCTGGCGACGATTAGTGTAGGCGATGGGGACGCAACGGTGATGAGGCAGGCGGTTGAAAAAAGCCTCTTCCAAGGAACTTCGGCGCGGCGGTCGATACTGATGTACAGGAGGCAGACGGCAGAGCGTCGAAAAGAAGTTTCACAGCGAGGGCAAACACCTGCATTGTGAAAACTATCTCATTAGTAGCCTGCGCTGATGCACAGCTACCGAGCCGACAGACCGGTGGTGATGGCAGCACGGGCTTTATATTGCTGATAAAATTTTCAGATGATGTTCTTGGGGATGACACTGGCCTCTGATGGTCCAAGATGACGTCCTCTGGCGACGATGAGTGTAGGCGATGAGGAAACAATGGTGATGAGGCAGGCGGTTGAAAAACACCTCTTCCAAGGAACCTCGGGGCGGCGATCGATACTGATGTAAGGAGGCAGACGGCAGAGCGTCGAAAAGAAGTTTCACAGCGAGGGCAAACGCCTGCATTGTGAAAACTCTCTGATTAGTAGCCTGCGCTGATGCACAGCTACCGAGCCCACAGACCGGTCGCGGTGGCAGCAAGGGCTTTATATTGCTGATAGAATTTTCTGATTATGTTCTTGGTGATGACACTGGCCTCTGATGGTCCAAGATAACGTCCTCTGGCGACGATGAGTGTAGGCGATGGGGAAGCAACGGTGATGAGGCAGGCGGTTGAAAAAAGCCTCTTCCAAGGAACTTCGGGGCGGCGGTCGATACTGATGTACAGGAGGCAGACGGCAGAGCGTCGAAAGAAGTTTTACAGCGAGGGCAAACACCTGCATTGTGAAAACTATCTGATTAGTAGCCTGCGCTGATGCACAGCTACTGAGCCCACAGACCGGTGGCGATGGCAGCACGGGCTTTGTATTGCTGATAGAATTTTCAGATGATGTTCTTTTTGATGACACTGGCCTCTGATGGTCCAAGATGGCATCCTCTGGCGATGATTAGTGTAGGCGATGAGGAAACAACGGTGATGAGGCAGGCGGTTGAAAAAACTCTTCCAAGGAACTTCGGGGCGGCGGTCGATACTGATGTACAGGAGGCAGACGGCAGAGCGTCGAAAAGAAGTTTCACAGCGAGGGCAAACACCTGCATTGTGAAAACTATCTGATTAGTAGCCTGCGCTAATGCACAGCTACCGACCCCAGAGACCGGTCGCAGTGGCAGCACGGGGTTTATATTGCTGATAGAATTTTCTCATTATGTTCTTGGTGATGACACTGGCCTCTGATGGTCCAAGATAACGTCCTCTGGCGACGATTAGTGTAGGCGATGGGGAAGCAACGGTGATGAGGCAGGCGGTTGAAAAAACTCTTCCAAGGAACTTCGGGGCGGCGGTCGATACTGATGTACAGGAGGCAGACGGCAGAGCGTCGAAAAGAAGTTTCACAGCGAGGGCAAACACCTGCATTGTGAAAACTATCTCATTAGTAGCCTGCGCTGATGCACAGCTACCGAGCCGACCGACCGGTGGTGATGGCAGCACGGGCTTTATATTGCTGATAGAATTTTCAGAGGATGTTCTTGGGGATGACACTGGCCTCTGATGGTCCAAGATGACGTCCTCTGGCGACGATGAGTGTAGGCGTCGAGGAAACAATGGTGATGAGGCAGGCGGCTGAAAAAAACCTCTTCCAAGGAACCTCGGGGCGGCGGTCGATACTGATGTACAGGAGGCAGACGGCAGAGCGTCGAAAAGAAGTTTCACAGCGAGGGCAAACACCTGCATTGTGAAAACTATCTCATTAGTAGCCTGCGCTGATGCACAGCTACCGAGCCGACAGACCGGTGGTGATAGCAGCACGGGCTTTATATTGCTGATAGAATTTTCAGATGATGTTCTTGGGGATGACACTGGCCTCTGATGGTCCAAGATGACGTCCTCTGGCGACGATGAGTGTAGGTGATGAGGAAGCAACGGTGATGAGACAGGCGGTCGAAAAAGCCTCTACCATGGAACTTCGGGGCGGCGGTCGATACTGATGTACAGGAGGCAGGCGGCAGAGCGTCGAAAAGAAGTTTCACAGCGAGGGAAAACACCTGCATTGTGAAAACTATCTGATTAGTAGCCTGCGCTGATGCACAGCTACCGACCCCAGAGACCGGTCGCAGTGGCAGCACGGGGTTTATATTGCTGATAGATTTTTCTGATTATGATCTTGGTGATGACACTGGCCTCTGATGGTCCAAGATAACGTCCTCTGGCGACGATTAGTGTAGGCGATGGGGAAGCAACGGTGATGAGGCAGGCGGTTGAAAAAAGCCTCTTCCAAGGAACTTCGGGGCGGCAGTCGATACTGATGTACAGGAGGCAGACGGCAGAGCGTCGAAAAGAAGTTTCACAGCGAGGGCAAACACCTGCATTGTGAAACCTATCTCATTAGTAGCCTGCGCTGATGCACAGCTACCGAGCCGACAGACCGGTGGTGATGGCAGCACGGGCTTTATATTGCTGATAGAATTTTCAGATGATGTTCTTGGGGATGACACTGGCCTCTGATGGTCCAAGATGACGTCCTCTGGCGACGATGAGTGTAGGTGATGAGGAAGCAACGGTGATGAGACAGGCGGTCGAAAAAGCCTCTACCATGGAACTTCGGGGCGGCGGTCGATACTGATGTACAGGAGGCAGGCGGCAGAGCGTCGAAAAGAAGTTTCACAGCGAGGGAAAACACCTGCATTGTGAAAACTCTCTTATTAGTAGCCTGCGCTGATGCACAGCTACCGAGCCCACAGACCGGTCGCGGTGGCAGCACGGGGTTTATATTGCTGATAGAATTTTCTGATTATGTTCTTGGTGATGACACTGGCCTCTGATGGTCCAAGATAACGTCCTCTGGCGACGATTAGTGTAGGCGATGGGGACGCAACGGTGATGAGGCAGGCGGTTGAAAAAAGCCTCTTCCAAGGAACTTCGGCGCGGCGGTCGATACTGATGTACAGGAGGCAGACGGCAGAGCGTCGAAAAGAAGTTTCACAGCGAGGGCAAACACCTGCATTGTGAAAACTATCTCATTAGTAGCCTGCGCTGATGCACAGCTACCGAGCCGACAGACCGGTGGTGATGGCAGCACGGGCTTTATATTGCTGATAAAATTTTCAGATGATGTTCTTGGGGATGACACTGGCCTCTGATGGTCCAAGATGACGTCCTCTGGCGACGATGAGTGTAGGCGATGAGGAAACAATGGTGATGAGGCAGGCGGTTGAAAAACACCTCTTCCAAGGAACCTCGGGGCGGCGATCGATACTGATGTAAGGAGGCAGACGGCAGAGCGTCGAAAAGAAGTTTCACAGCGAGGGCAAACGCCTGCATTGTGAAAACTCTCTGATTAGTAGCCTGCGCTGATGCACAGCTACCGAGCCCACAGACCGGTCGCGGTGGCAGCAAGGGCTTTATATTGCTGATAGAATTTTCTGATTATGTTCTTGGTGATGACACTGGCCTCTGATGGTCCAAGATAACGTCCTCTGGCGACGATGAGTGTAGGCGATGGGGAAGCAACGGTGATGAGGCAGGCGGTTGAAAAAAGCCTCTTCCAAGGAACTTCGGGGCGACGGTCGATACTGATGTACAGGAGGCAGACGGCAGAGCGTCGAAAGAAGTTTTACAGCGAGGGCAAACACCTGCATTGTGAAAACTATCTGATTAGTAGCCTGCGCTGATGCACAGCTACTGAGCCCACAGACCGGTGGCGATGGCAGCACGGGCTTTGTATTGCTGATAGAATTTTCAGATGATGTTCTTTTTGATGACACTGGCCTCTGATGGTCCAAGATGGCATCCTCTGGCGATGATTAGTGTAGGCGATGAGGAAACAACGGTGATGAGGCAGGCGGTTGAAAAAACTCTTCCAAGGAACTTCGGGGCGGCGGTCGATACTGATGTACAGGAGGCAGACGGCAGAGCGTCGAAAAGAAGTTTCACAGCGAGGGCAAACACCTGCATTGTGAAAACTATCTGATTAGTAGCCTGCGCTAATGCACAGCTACCGACCCCAGAGACCGGTCGCAGTGGCAGCACGGGGTTTATATTGCTGATAGAATTTTCTCATTATGTTCTTGGTGATGACACTGGCCTCTGATGGTCCAAGATAACGTCCTCTGGCGACGATTAGTGTAGGCGATGGGGAAGCAACGGTGATGAGGCAGGCGGTTGAAAAAACTCTTCCAAGGAACTTCGGGGCGGCGGTCGATACTGATGTACAGGAGGCAGACGGCAGAGCGTCGAAAAGAAGTTTCACAGCGAGGGCAAACACCTGCATTGTGAAAACTATCTCATTAGTAGCCTGCGCTGATGCACAGCTACCGAGCCGACCGACCGGTGGTGATGGCAGCACGGGCTTTATATTGCTGATAGAATTTTCAGAGGATGTTCTTGGGGATGACACTGGCCTCTGATGGTCCAAGATGACGTCCTCTGGCGACGATGAGTGTAGGCGTCGAGGAAACAATGGTGATGAGGCAGGCGGCTGAAAAAAACCTCTTCCAAGGAACCTCGGGGCGGCGGTCGATACTGATGTACAGGAGGCAGACGGCAGAGCGTCGAAAAGAAGTTCACAGCGAGGGCAAACACCTGCATTGTGAAAACTATCTCATTAGTAGCCTGCGCTGATGCACAGCTACCGAGCCGACAGACCGGTGGTGATAGCAGCACGGGCTTTATATTGCTGATAGAAGTTTCAGATGATGTTCTTGGGGATGACACTGGCCTCTGATGGTCCAAGATGACGTCCTCTGGCGACGATG